>NC_057804.1:481789983-482089983 GCF_018294505.1 Triticum aestivum | reverse complement strand
CTCTACTGGTTTCTAGGTGAGGGTCCGATTGGTTTCTCCCTCCTCCTACCTTGTGAGTGGCTAGTCCTATTTATAGGCAAAGGCCCTGGTCCTCTTCCCAAATATTGAGCGGGAAGGGCTCCAACAATTGGCCATTTTGAAGGGGAACATCTAGTACACTTATCCTGACTAAAGTTGGTCCTCGCCTACCAAAGGCTCTGGTGGTGACGCCGGCTTGGGCTCCACGATGACTTCCATCCTGCCGTTCTGCTAGTCTTGGTCTTGTTGCACCGAAATGGATGCCTTTGCTTGATGCTCTCGCCTTCGCTTTCCCCCTTTGCACCAAAGAGGAAAGAAGGACACTGCGCGGGCTGGCGCCCGCCTGGCGCCCTTGTTCGTCATGGCTTGTGTCATGGGCACCTCGCGAGGTACCCCGCCTTGATCTCTCCGCCTCCTTGCGAGCCAGCCTAACGAGGCCGTGCCTGAGGAAGCCTTGTGTCTTCCGCCCCGCGAGGCTTGGCCCCTCGCGAGGGTGTTGAACTCATGTTGATGAAGATGGGCCATGCTGGGCCGCCCCTAGAGCCACGCCGCAGGCCGCAGGCAGGCAAGTCTGGGGACCCCCATTCCCAGAACACCGACAGTAGCCCCCGGGCCCAAGGCGCGCCCGGACTTGGTTGAGCAGAGAGGCAAAGGGGCGAGTGCGAATCGCCGCGGGCCCTAACAGCCTGCGGCCTCGGGTGCCGCGTGGCGGTTGATTGGACGTGGGCTGCTCCGCTCCCCCACGATGCCTCGGTAACTGCACAAACTGGCAAGTCCCTGCATGCAAAAGCTGGTCATGATTACCTGCGATCGTGGAAGCCGGCGGTTGGCCTCCCCTGGCTATAAGTACGGAATGGCGTGAGCCATTCTAGTCCATCTTCCTCTGCTACTTCTCCTCTCCTTCATCCTCGCCACTGCTCTGCCCTGTCGCAATGGCTCCGATACGCCAGTTCTCTGCAGAAGAGAAGGGAAAGGCCCCCCGAGAGGGTCCTGACCCGCTTCCGCCAAAGAAGCGGTTGGTCCTCTGCCGCCAAGACGAGGGCGCGCGGCAGGAGGTGTCGAGGCCTTGGTGTGAGCGGCCGCCGCCAGGGTTTCCGCTGCCTTTGTACGCCCACCTTGAGGGCCCTGCAGGAGCTGATGCCGAGCGCCATGGACGACGCCGCCGTCGGCGCCGGCGGGTCACAGCGGTGTGCGTTGTCCCTCCTGGAGTTCACGCTGAGGGCTCCTCCTGAGAGTTTGTGCTCCACGCCGCCATGCCTCCTCGATCTTGGATTCGCCTTCCTCCCTCCTTCGTCTTGGAGATTCCACCGAGGGGGCCTTTCAGGCTCTGGCTGCGGCACGCCGACTGCCAGGTCCCCGCGACCGATGCGGATGTCGAGTTCGTCACTCCAGGTAAGGTCTTCATGACCCATGGCTGGGGCGAGATCGCCCGGGTTAACGGGACAAGGGGTGCCCTCGTCATCCAACTGGAGTTCGATGGCACTTCCGTGATGTTCTTCAAGGTCTTCGACGAGGATGGGCGCCGGCTGGAGTGCTGCCCCAGAGGCAGCGGCCGGAGCTTCAGAGCGACGAGGACTAGGCCTGCCGCTCGCCCTTCCAGCAGCTCCTCCGGTGACACCTCGAAGGATCCAGCAACTCCGCCGAGCCCTTCGCGAATCCGGAGACGAGCGACGACAGCTACGAGCCCCCGAGCCTGCGCCGCTCTCGGAGCAGGACGAGCTCGTTAGGCCGCCGCCGCCTCTGATCTGGATGAGGCTGGCGCCGAGCCTTACACGGCCCACTATTGATGATGGCGTCTGCCGTCGTAGTTCCTGTAGTCAGGGTTTTTAGGATTCGCGTCTTTTGTCCCTGCGAGGAGCCAAGAACGCACCCCGTGGGGGCTTGTAAGGTGTCTGTAGTCCCTTTTGTTAATATGATCCTTATCGTGAAGCAGTGCGAGATGTGGATTCCGTCTTAGATTAGTTTCTTCCCTTCGAACCTCACGAGGGCTTGGTGCTCTGTGCCGACAGGTCTCGGTCCCAAGGCGGCTTCAGCCGTCGCTGGTATGCCAGGTCGCGATGCCGTGGTCAAGGCCAGGAGGTGAGCGGCCCGGGGTCCAGTAAGAGCCCCTGAGTCGCGATGCTCAGGAGGTCCCCTTTAGCGCTCAAGCATTCATCATTCGGTGAGAAAGGAATGTGACGTTGCTAACACGGGATCGCATTGGATGTAGTGATGGTGCAGCGATAGCTATTGTTTCCGGAGGGTGACTTATCTCGAGAGTCAGGAACTGCTTCCTGGTGCGGCGCTAGGTCCGCGCATTATCCGGCGAGGGATTGCCTGGCGAGGGCCCTACGTGCCTCTTCCTCCTCGCCTTTGCTCCCCTGTCTGCTTTCAGTTCCTGCAACATGCACCATGCCTCAGGGAGGCGTTTAAACTTGCGTTTGGTGTCGTGATAACAGTTATGGACTGTAATATTTGCTTTTGAATTCCTTGAAATTTGCGCTCCTCCTACTTGCTTATGTTATACGCCGGCAGAGCCCGGCCCCGCGCATACCTCATCCGCCGTTAGCCCCGACCAGAAACCAGGACGGAACCAAGGAGTGAGGGGCTACGTGACAAGTTAGGCTCCTGAGTCGCGATGCTCAGGAGTCCCCCTTGGCGCACGAACAGCAAGTAGGGAGGTGAGATGTGTGGATGAATCTACCATTCTATGTCTGCAGAGCCCGGCCCCGCGCATACCTCAACCGCCGTTAGCATTTTGGAACTAAGGAGTGAAGGGCTACGTGACTAGTTAGGCTCCTGAGTCGCGATGCTCAGGAGTCCCCCTTGACGCTGAAACGGCCTTCGTACCTTGGCTCCGCTCGGGGAGAGACACGCGACGAACCAGGCCCGAAGGGCCTGGCTGGGTGGCGTACACCTGGGCGTGACCTGGGCGCAGCCCCCGTGCCCAGCCCCTTGCACGGCGCTCCCGAGGGGAGGCGTTGCGATGAGGCCAGGCACTAAGCTCAGGGCTCCTTGAGGTTGATGCAGCCGGGGGACACCCTCAGTTGTTTATCACTAGCGCGGAGCATAGCGCTTCCATATGTGTACGGGCATAGCCGCTCCTCGGCAGTGTCGTCAGCCAGCGCGGAGCATGGTGCTTCCACTGGTGTGTGGGAGGGGGCTCCCCTCCGGGAGGAGCCCCCGGGGCATGTACAGCCCCGCCCTGACACGTGGCCGACACGGTAGGGCATGAGGAGGTGTATCTGGGCACCCGTGAGCCAGCACGGGACTCACGGGGCCCTACCTCAAGGCGGGTTGCGCCTGGCACTGGGCCTTAACTTGTGATGTGTTCCTGCAAATTTGGCCAGATGCCGATGCTCTACGTCCTCGGGTCCCGGCCCTCGAGCGAGTCTCAGTCGTCGCTGGTTTGCCAGGGCGCGATGCCATGGACAAAACCAGAGGGTGAGGGCTGGAGAGCCGGTAGGAGCCCTGAGTCGCGATGCTCAGGTACCCCCCCTTTAACGCGCAAGCTTGGTTAGATGTCGATGCTCTACGTCCTCGGGTCCCGGACCTCGACCTAGTCTCAGCCGTCGCTGGTTTGCCAGGGCGCGATGCCATGGACAAAACCAGAGGGTGAGGGCTGGAGAGCCGGTAGGAGCCCTGAGTCGCGATGCTCAGGTACCCCTCTTTAACGCGCAAGCTTGGTTCGATGTCGACGCTCTACATCCTCGGGTCCCGGCCCTCGAGCTAGTCTCAGCCGTCGCTGGTTTGCCAGGGCGCGATGCCGTGGACTAAACCAGAGGGTGAGGGCTGGAGAGCCGGTAGGAGCCTTGAGTCGCGATGCTCAGGTACCCCCCCCTTTAATGCGCAATCTGCCGACCCGAAGGAAGAAGGGGTGCCACGGACAAGCACCAAAGAAGAAGCATGATGGGTCGAATGCATAAACAGAGAATAACCGCAAGAGGGATACATGCCGCCGGGTTTGACCCGAGCGAGTTGGGGATGATGCAGCCCGAGGGGCGCCCCCAACAAGGTAAGCTAAAAACATGAACAAAAGGGATACACGCCGCAGGGACGGACCCACGCGGCCTGGGAATGATGCAGCCCTGGGGGTGCTCCCAGCTAGAAATGAAACTTGAAAGGTGTCACCTGATAGTGTTGACGACGAAGGGGTGTTAAAGTAGCAGACGTAGCGGGCTGTGGGAGCCGATCTTCACGAGGCCCTAGGCCCAGCAGCCTCGGGGGGCTCCCGAGGCACTGGTGCCTCCTCGCGAACCATCTCCATCTCTGCCAGGACTGCGGAACGCCTGGCCTCCTGAGCCTCCAGGATGCCCCTCATGAGGCGCTGGCGCACCACAGCCATGTTCAGCAAGCCGTAGGGCATGCGAACGTAGCTGTGGGGTGGGCCTTCGCAGTGCCCCATGCGCGAGGGCCAGAAGCCCTCCTGAGAGGCGGCTCGGTTGAGCCCTGGGATGTCGATGCAGACACGCAGCCCACCATCCTCGCCTGGATGGGGAGCTGCGGCAGGTAAGCGGCGGCTGCCACTCATGACTCTTGACTCCTGCAACTCCTGTGTGATCTGACTGACGAACTCCTAAGGGTTCGGCCCTCCTTGCCTTGCTCCTTCCTGAGGGAAACGTGTTCTGAAACACGCCTCCAAGTGGTGCCCAAGCGCCTCCCTCGTGACCTTAGCAAGGTTGGTGGCCCTCCAGGGGGAGCCCTCGAGCCCTGCTTGAGGAGGGTGCTGGGCGCACCTCCCTATGCGACAGAAGGAGGTGCCCCCTGAGCAGGCGCGGACCCTGAGGGGCCTGCCTCCTGAGGGATCGGGCCTGGCGATGTCTTCTTCTTCTTGGGAGCGGCTTCGGGGAGCCTCCCGCTCCCGCGATTTGGGTCCTCAAGTGATGCGGCCTGAAAAGCTCGTTCCAGGGAGCACACTGCGTCTCTTTCTTCACAGGGCACCGTGATGACTCCACCGCTTCCTGGCATCTTGAGGATATTGTAACCATGATGAGTCACGACCATGAACTTGGCGAGAGCTGGGTAGCCAAGGATGGCGTTGTATGGCAGACGGATGTGGGCGACGTCGAAGTCAATGAGCTCGGTGCGGTAGTTGCGGGCCCCGAAGGTGACAGGGAGGCGGACCTGCCCGATTGGAACTGTGGAGCCGTTGGTGACTAGAGAAAGGCTTGGTTGGCTGAAGATGATCGTAAGGCACTTGGAGGTTGTTGAACGTCTCTACGGATAGGACGTTGAGCCCTGCCCCGCCGTCGATGAGGGTCCTAGTGACTTGCACGTTACTGATGACTGGGGAGGAAAGCATTGGGAGGACTCTGGCTGTGGCCGCACACTTGAGCTGATCCGCTGAGCTGAACATGATGGCGCACGCTGACCACCTGAGGGGGCGCGTCACTTCAAGCTTGGGGAGGACTGCATTCACTTCGCGGGCGAACTGCTTGAAGATGCGTTGAGAGGCTGGGGCTTGAGCTCCGCCCAGGATGCAGGTGATCGCGCATGGCTCCTGGAAGCCCCCAGCCCCCTCGTCTTGATGATGGTCCTCGTTTCTCCTTGGCTGCGGAAGCAGTGGAGGGAGGCCTGCGTTTCCTTGCGGGCGATCCTCGCGAGACTGATCCCTCCAGTCTCCCTCACGAGGCTGATCCTGCCAGCGATCCTCGCGAGGTTGGTCGTGCCACCCTTGGCGAGGGCCGCGATCTTCCCAGCATTCTGCGTTCCTTCCTCCTCCTCGGCCGTAGCCACGATCATTGCGGTCAGGGCGCCGGCCGACCCTTCCTTCTCGCATGGCTCAGAGCTCTTGGCATTCATTGGTGTTGTGGGTGTGGAGGTCATGGTACACACAGTACCGGCTGCCCTTGAAAGACTCGGGCTGATCTCTGCCCCGCTTGGTGTCTGGTTCTGCCACAAGCACGGCGACCCCCTTGCGCTTCACGTCCTTGGCCTTGGATTTCTTCTCTTCTGGGTCTGCGGCTAGCAGCTCGAGGAGGGAAAGGCACCCTTCCTCAGCCCTGGCGCACTTGGTTGCCAGGTTGAACAGCTCCAAGGAAGTGCATAGATCTTCATGCATCGCCAGCTCCTCCTTCATCTTGACGTCACGCACACCATCGGAGAAGGCCGAGATGATGGCCTCCTCGGTCACCCTGGGAATCTTGAGTCGTGCGTTGTTGAAGCGCTGGATGTACTTCTGCCGGGTCTCCCCTGGTTGCTGCTTCATGCGGCGCATGTCGCTCACGGCAGGTGGCCAGTCGCGAGTACCTTGGAAGTTGGCGATGAAACGGGTGCGCATCTCGTCCCAGGAGGAGATTGTGCCTGGGGCCAGGTTCAGGAGCCAGGTGCGGGCCCCATCCTTGAGTGCCATGGGAAACCAGTTCGCCATGACCTTCTCATCCCCATTGGCGGCTTCGATGCCCAGCTCGTAGAGCTGGAGGAACTCCGCAGGGTCGGCAGTGCCGTCGTAGCGAGGGGGCAGGTCCGGCTTGAACTTGCAGGGCCACGCGACGCTGCGCAGCGCGGTGGTGAAGGTGCGGCAGCCTGCTGTGGCCACGGGAGGCCTCTGGTGACGAGGAGCTTGGTCTTGCGGGCCACTATGCGCTGCAGCTGGGAGCAGCGCGGGGTCTTGGCGCGCTGGAACGGGAGCGTGGTCGCGACGGACTGGAGCAGGGAGCACTCGGGCAGCTTCTTGGGGGCGATGGACCTCTTGGCAGCTCCGCTCTTGCTGCGCTGGCACCGGACGGGGTGGGTTCCATCCAGGGGCCACGCGCCTTGGGGCCAGAACGCCTTCTTGAGGGGGAGGCGGCTGAGGCGCCCCCGGAGCTTCATTGCCCGCACAGGGCGGGGCGCGGTGCAACGAGAAGGACGGCGCGGGGGAGCCCCCTGCGGCGCGGACAAGCTCAGCGACGTGGTCGAGCCATTCTTCGTAGACATCATTGACCGGGCGGTAGCGCAGGAGCTCGTTTGCCGCGATGAGCGCAGCCCGAGCCTCCATGGCCGCGTGGGGCGCGCGGGACGAGAAACCAGCCAGGGCGAGGGAGGGAGTGGCAGTGTGGCCGTCTTGCCTCATGGATGGATGCTGGGACGATGCCTGCTGCTCGTTCCCCGCCGGGCCGGTGGCGGCGTTGACGGTGGGCGACGGGGAACGACAGGGGTGGCCGCTGACGGGGGCTGTCAGGGCGACGCAGAAGCGAGAGTGGCTCGGCGCTCGGCGCAGGCCCGACGAGCGTCCGACATGGACGTGATGGTTGGTGAAGAACAGGGTGGTGGAAGACAAATTCTGGTGCACCCCTACCTGGCGCGCCAAATTTCGGATTTCGGGTTCCAACAGACCCTCTAGATTCGAACACTGGGGTGCGCGCGGAGATTTAGCCCTCTGCCTACCTGCTCCTCACCGCCTCGCTATGAACTAAGCAATCAAAGGAACAACACAAGAGACACAGGGTTTATACTGGTTCAGGCCACCATTGTGGTGTAAAACCCTACTCCAGTGTGTGGTGTGGTGGATTGCCTCTTGGGCTGATGATGAACAGTACAAGGAAGAACAGCCTCGGGAGGGTCTGTTCTTGGCAGGTGCCATGAACTGCTCAGGGAGTTCAGTTGCTCTCTCTACTTGTTTCTAGGTGAGGGTCCGATTGGTTTCTCCCTCCTCCTACCTTGTGGGTGGCTAGTCCTATTTATAGGCAAAGGCCCTGGTCCTCTTCCCAAATATTGAGCGGGAAGGGCTCCAACAATTGGCCATTTTGAAGGGGAACATCTAGTACACTTATCCTGACTAAAGTTGGTCCTCGCCTGCCAAAGGCTCTGGTGGTGACGCCGGCTTGGGCTCCACGATGACTTCCATCCTGCCGTTCTGCTGGTCTTGGTCTTGTTGCACCGAAATGGATGCCTTTGCTTGATGCTCTCGCCTTCGGTTGCCCTCTTTGCACCAAAGAGGAAAGAAGGACACTGCGCGGGCTGGCGCCCGTCTGGCGCCCTTGGTCGTCATGGCTTGCGTCATGGGCACCTCGCGAGGTACCCCGCCTTGATCTCTCCGCCTCCTGGCGAGCCAGCCTGATGAGGCCGTGCCTGAGGAAGCCTCGTGTTGTCCGCCCCGCGAGGCTTGGCCCCTCGCGAGGGTCTTGAACTCGTGTTGATGAAGATGGGCCATGCTGGGCCACCCCTAGAGCCATGCCGCAGGCCCCAGGTAGGCAAGTCTGGGGACCCCCGTTCCTAGAACGCCGGCAGTTTTCTCAATAGAATTTAATCTTGGCTTTAAATTTCTGAAATGAAGATATTTAGAACATACATGTCGCAGTTGAGACCAAGTGCAAGCCAAATATGAAATAAGAAAAGCTACCCAACTAGATATGCTTTAGATAAAGCAACGGGGAAAGCTCTGGCTATAACAATAAGTCATTATCGGTCTTTATAAATGGCGCAATGGGTTGACCGATATGCTCAATAACAATTTTATTGCTAACAAGTAAATTACCCTTCTTCATTGGTCTTTCAAAATTACTTGTGAGGATTTGTCTAATAGATGCATCAACAACAAAGTTGTGACCAAATCTGAAAATAGGTAAATTACTTGACAATCATACCTCTTCAAATATGTTCGGAGAGCATGATAGTGGTGCGACTTGAAGATCATCTTGCACCGTCTTTGGATGGCTCCCCAACACCTTGTCATCATCTTTTTCTTGATTCTGTGCATCATTGCTTTGAAGATCCATGTCAGCCGAACTTTGTTCGGCTACTTGTTCTTGTCCTTGAGGCTTGTCAATTTCTATGGCACGGAACTCATAGGACAGGAAGTAGGTTCCATTGACTTCGGAAAAATCAAGGATGGCTGTTTTGCTATGCTTTCCATGCCCTTTCTCAATAAATGCTTGGATCTTTGGATTTGATGGACTCATAATATATACTACTTGATTCGGCTTTTTCAACCAAAGCACTTTTATTTTTCGAATCATCATTCCTTTTATCGGTTATATCAATTGGCAATGCTTCTTTTATTTGAGCCAAATCTTTTTCTATTTGTTTCTGGCGGCGAGCAGCAAAATTAGCTTTAAGCTTTTTCTCAATTTCAGCCCACTCCGGATGTGATTGCCCCCCAATGCTTTTAGATTCTTTCGGCAATGACACATGGGTGTTGCCAAAATTTTGCAATTGTGTAGGCGGTGTATAACATGATGTGGTACTAGGTGAAGGCGTATGCATTGTTGTAAGACCATACTTTTGCTCGCCAATTTCATCAATTGGCAAAGATTCATCTTCTTGCAAAACTCTAACTTTTATTGTGGCATAATAAGGAAATAGCCCCTTTTCGTGTTGTTCAAGGCAAAGAGCACTAATTCTCTTATTTTGGGCTAAACTCTTCAATGCAGCCACCACTACCTCATCTTCTACAATATTGGGCACAACCGCTCCTGTAAAATTTACATTTATTTGGCTATAACCAGGAAGGTGTGAAGCCGAATTATGAGCATCTACAGTTGTGTATGGTGCCGAAAAATTACTAACATGAGGTGTAGCATATGATGGTTGAGAGTAACTAGCCGCATAACTAGTAGTAGCATGGCGAATTCTCCCATCTATCGACAAGGTTGGATTCACATATTGCAAATTAGTCGCTGATGAATGAAAAGGTGAAACACTTTCTTGTATGCTATTGGAAATTTTAACACGAGGTGTTCAAATTGATTAACAAAACCCATCATGTTGTTCATCGGCATATGGATTTGTGGGGTTGCCGATGCATGAGAGTTTGGATACATATGTTGTACGTTGCTAAAATCATAAGAATTTGAAGCATGACAATTGTTTTGCATCGGCCCTTGCGCATAATTAGATGCATGATTGATAAAACTAGGGCTAGCCGATACATTATGCTCATTAGGTGATCTAGCAACAACATATGGATTATTTGCATCTACAAAGGAGAATTGGGTATTCATATTACCTTCGTAGATGTCAAACCCTAGATGATGATCTCTTCGTAGCAAGAAGAGACCGGAGACCGTTCGAAGTTCGATCCCTAGCGGAGTCGCCAAAAAGTGTGTTCACACACGAACACGTCACCGTGTACCCTCGACGCCGGGGGTGATGCACCGCAGCTCACGTCGAAGGAGGCCCGCCGGAAGCGCGGTACGCAAGCCGATCTGGTGGGCGCTTTTGAGGACCCGAAACCCCACAGGCCCGGGAGGGACCCCGTCAGGGCGCGCGGCGGTTATGGGCTGCCCTAGGTCGGCCTGACCGCCCCTAGGGCCTCGAGGTTCGCCGCCCTGCAATAAGAAGAACAAACCAAGAACGAGGAAGAAGAAGAACAAGGGAGAAGGAAAAGTAAAGGTAAAAGATGTAGATAGATTTGTTCGATTGTGTGTTGTTCAATCGGTCGTCACCTCTTATCTGTATAAAAGGCAGATGGACTTCTCGTACAAGAAAAGGACTTGCCTAGCCATTTAAATCATCAAAACCTAATGAAACACGGACTATTCATGACCCCCGGCCCGGATGTCCGGCTCAAGGCCGGATGATCCGGCCTAGCCTAGTTTTCTGACATCAGTTTACTGTTTTGACTCTAGAATCCACATACGACCTCGGATTTGGACGTTTTGTATATCCAAATCAACTGCTCAACGAGACGCACAACTTTCATGTTGAACACTTTTTGATTGGAGGCCATCTTGAGGGTATTTCGGTACGTTTTCTAAAATCTGTAGCTGAAAAAGTTGTCCGGACGTCCGGACTCATGTCCGGATTATCCGGGCTTTAACCGGATGATCTGGGTGCCATCTGGATGATCTAACTTCACGGGGCCCGAAATTTATGGTTTTGTTAATTTACCCGGATGATAGCTCGGACGTTCGGGTCATTTATCCGGCCGAAGGCCGGATGGTCCGGATCCCGGCCCGGATGATCCGGCCAAATACTACTGCAGCCCACTGTTTTGCCTGTAACTTTTGCATACGATTTTGGATGGGGACGATTTTTATATCCAAATCGTCCGTTTCGACGAGACGAAGAACTTTGCAGTTGAAGACTTTCTCATCCGGGGCCATCTTAATAAGATTTCATGCCATTTTCTATGCTGATGTCAACATGGGTATATCCGAAACTGTCATATCTTTTGCACCTGAGCTCCGTTTTGCACCATCTTCATATCTATTTCGATCGCCTTGAAGAGAGCCATCAATTTGTGAAATGAAATCATAATTTTAACCTTATCTCATTATATCCTCAAGTCACTCTTTGCAATCATATCATTTTCGAGCGTCAACACTCCTTGTTTCCTTTTCGTAACACTCTGGTCCCACCGAAGTGAGCGAATCGGTCCCACCGAGTTTGCCTGACCAACCCTCTTTGTACCTATTGTTGAAATTGGTCCCACCGAGTTTATGTGATCGGTCACACTGAGATTATGTTATGCCCAAACCCTAGCATTAACCGGGATGACTATATCCGTCCCACCGAAAACTCTAACGTTCATATTTTTACCTGGATCGGTCTGACCGAGTTTGCTGATTCGGTCCCATCGAGTTTGGGAATATGTGTGTAACGGTTAGATTTTATGTGGAGGCTATATATACCCCTCCACCCATTCCTCATTCGAGAGGACAGCCATCAGAACGTACCTACACTTTCACTACTCATTTTCTAAGGGAGAACCACCTACTCATGTGTTGAGACCAAGATATTCCAATCGTACCATATGAATCTTGATCTCTAGCCTTTCCCAAGTTGCTTTCCACTCAAATCATCTTTCCGCCATAGCCAAATCTGTGTGAGAGAGTTGAGTGTTGGGGAGACTATCATTTGAAGCACAAGAGCAATGAGTTCATCGACAACACATCATCTATTACCTTTTGGAGAGTGATGTCTCCTAGATTGGTTAGGTGTCACTTGGGAGCCTCTGTCAAGATTGTGGAGTTGAACCAAGGAGTTTGTAAGGGCAAGGAGATCGCCTACTTCATGAAGATCTACCCTAGCGAGGCAAGTCCTTCATGGGCGATGGCCATGATTGGATAGACAAGGTTGCTTCTTTGTGGACCCTTCGTGGGTGGAGTCCTCCGTGGACTCGCGCAGTCATTACCCTCCGTGGGTTGAAGTCTCCATCAACGTAGATGTACGATAGCACCACCTATCAGAACCAAGCCAAAAATCTCCGTGTCAACATTGCGTTTGCTCCCTCCAAACTGTTCCCATTTACTTTGTTACAAGTTGCATGCTTTACTTTCCGCTGCCTATATACTCTTTGCATGCTTGGTTGAATTGTATTAAGATTCCTTGACTTGTGCTAAGTTGCTAAAAATTGCCAAGAACTAAAATTGGGAAAAGGATAAGTTTTTATTTGGTCAAGTAGTCTAATCAACCCCCCCCCCCCTCTAGACATACTTTCGATCCTACAAGTGGTATCAGAGCTTTGGTCTCCAGTTGCCTTGTTTTGCGTAGCTTTGGTAATCATAGCCTTTGTTTCATAACCTAGGAGAGTATGGCGTCTAGCGAGGGAAATTACCACCGTTGAGGTCCTTACTTTGATGATACTAATTTTGCTAGTTGGAAACATAAGATGAAAATGCATATTCTTGGACATAACCCCGCCGTTTGGGCTATTGTGTGTATTGGCTTGCCAGGTGAATTCTTCGATGCAAGAGAACCAAATCGTGAAGCTACCGCGGAAGAATTGAAGATGTTGCAATATAATGCTCAAGCTTGCGATATCCTCTTCAACGGATTGTGCTCCGAAGAATTCAAAAAAATCAGCCGTCTTGAGAATGCAAAGGAAATTTGGGATACTTTGATTGATATGCACGAAGGTACCAACTCTGTCAAGGAATCCAAGTTGGATGTGCTCCAAAGTCAACTTGACAAGTTCAAAATGAAGGATGGTGAAGGTGTCGCCGAAATGTACTCTAGGCGTGCTCTCATCACAAATGAGATTGTCGGCTTAGGAAGTGAAGAGATGACTGACAAATTCATCATCAAGAAGATCTTGAGAGCCTTGGATGGAAAATATGATACGATGTGCACATTGATCCATATGATGCCAAATTACAAAGATCCCAAGCCAACCGAAGTCATTGGAAGAATTGTTGCTCATAAGATGTCACTCAAGGACAAACAAGAGCTTCACAGCAAGTCTAGTGGTGCTTACAAAGCCTCATGTGATGCTCCTACATCATCATATGAGAAACAAGCCTTCAGTGAAGAATTAAGCTTAATGGTGAAGAACTTCAACAAATTCTAAAAGAGTAGAAGCAAGGAAAGAAGTTCCAAGTCAAGGTTCTACAATGACAAAAGATCTTCTAGTCGTGAGCGAAACTACTACAATTGTGGAAGACCCGGACACTACTCCAATGAGTGTACGACTCCCTACAAAAGAAGAGAAGACTCACCTAAAAGAAGAAGCAAAAGGGAAGAATCACCTCCAAGAGAGAGAGGGTGTAGAGATGATCTCTATGAACGAAGAACCTCTCAAAGAAGCAAGGATTCAGAAGGATAAGACATCAAGGAGCTACACAAAACAAAGACATCAAGATCATAGGTGTGAATGGGAATCAGGCTCCAACTCCGACCACCACTCCGAGAGAAGTTATCACTCCGACTCCAAATATACTCAAGATGAAGGTGTTGCTGGTCCAGCACTTGTGTCAACGAACCCCTATGACATACTTGACTCACCTAATGAAGGAATTGGACGATGCTTCATGGCTAAAGGCCCCAAGGTATCACACCCCGAGTATGTTGATTTCAATAGTGATGAAGATGATTGGCTAGGTGATGATGATTTACTTGTTGACAACTCTAGTGATGAATACTATGATGAAACGTCAATTAATCATGATAATCAAGATAAAAGGAATGACAATGATAAGAAGGAGATTGATCGCCTAACTAAAGAACTAAACACTCTTAAGTTAGCTCATGAAACTGCTTTAGAAGATCATCGAGAACTTTTAAAACCTCATGAGAAGTTATGCTTTGAAAAGCTCAATCTTGAGCAAGAGCATGGGTTCTTAAAGGCCATCAATGATGATCTTCGGAAGAAAAGTTCTTTTTAGATTGCCAAGCATTTACTCTTGTGTACTTACATGCCACAAGTAAAATCTAGCAACAAGAACAAGAAAGATTCTTCTTCTAGTAGTAACAATAAACATGTTAAATCCAATATTGTTGCTTCTAGTAGTTCTCTTGATTCCACTAATGACTCTCTTAGCCAAGTTACACTTGAGCAAGAAAATATATTATTGAAGGGAATTATAGAGAAAGGTGTTTACAAAAGCCTTGTCGGAAGTAAGCAATTTGAGGAAATTGTACGCAAGCAAGGAAGGCACTGGAAGAATCAATGTGTTGGTTTTGAACGAAAGTTCAATGCCAATGGAGTTGAGTGGGAAGAAGATCAATTCCCCAAGACGAAGTTTGTTCCTCAACAAGAGAAGTATGACCCACTTCTTTCAAAGGAACACAAGCTCAAGATGATCTTCCACCACAAGACCACAAGCTAAAAGGCAAGGACAGGCTTCAAGAGGAGATTGATGCATTTGAAGATGCTCCGAAGGACTTGGTCAAGTGGGTTCTGATGACCCACAAGTGTAGGGGATCTATCATAGTCCTTTCGATAAGTAAGAGTGTCGAACCCAACGAGGAGCAGAAGGAAATGACAAGCGGTTTTCAGTAAGGTATTCTCTGCCAGCACTGAAATTATCGTTAATAGATAGTTTTGTGATAAGGTAATTTGTAACGGGTAACAAGTAATGAAAGTAAATAAGGTGCAGCAAGATGGCCCAATCCTTTTGGTAGCAAAGGACAAGCCTAGACAAACTCTTATATAGAGAAAAGCGCTCCCGGGGACACATGGGAATTATCGTCAAGCTAGTTTTCATCACGCTCATATGATTCGCGTTCGTTACTTTGATAATTTGGTATGTGGGTGGACCGGTGATTAGGTACTGCCCTTTCTTGGACAAGCATCCCACTTATGACTAACCCCTATTGCAAGCATCCGCAACTACGAAAGAAGTATTAAGGTAAACCTAACCATAGCATGAAACATATGGATCAAAATCAGCCCCTTACGAAGCAACTCATAAACTAGGGTTTAAGCTTCTGTCACTCCAGAAACCCATCATCTACTTATTACTTCCCAATACCTTCCTCTAGGCCCAAACACTGGTGAAGTTTCATGTAGTCGACGTTCACATAACACCACTAGAGGATAGACAACATACATCTCATTAAAATATCAAACGAATACCAAATTCACATGACTACTTATAGAAAGACTTCTCCCATGTCCTCAGGAACAAATGTAACTACTCACAAATCATATTCATGTTCATAATCAGAGGGGTATTAATATGCATATAGGATCTGAACATATGATCTTCCATAGAATAAACCAACTAGCATCAACTACAAGGAGTAATCAACACTACTAGCAACCCACAGGTACCAATCTAAGGTTTTGGGACAAAGATTGGATACAAGAGATGAACTAGGGTTTGAGAGGAGATGGTGATGGTGAAGATGTTTATGGAGATTTACCCCCACCCGATTAGAGGATCGATGTTAGTGACGACGGTGATGATTTCCCCCTCCCGGAGGGATGTTTCCCCGGCAGAACATCTCTGCCGGAGCCCTAGATTGGTTCCGCCAAGGTTCCGCCTCGTGGTGGCGGTGTCTTGTCCCGAAAGCTTGCTTATGATTTTTCCCAGGGTAAAAGACTTCATATAGCAGAAAATGGGCACCGGAGGCCTACCAGGGGGCCCATGAGGCAGGGGGGCACGCCCAGGGGGGTAGGGCGCACCCCCCACCCTCGTGGATGGTGGGTGGCCCCCCTCTAGTATTTTCTTTGCTCAGTATTTTTTATTAATTCCAAAAATAACTTCCGTGGAGTTTCAGGACTTTTGGAATTGTGCAGAATAGGTCTCTAATATTGGCTCCTTTTCCAGCCCAGAGTTCCAGCTATCGGCCTTCTCCCTCTTCGTGTAAACCTTGTAAAATAAGAGAGAAAAGGCATAAGTATTGTGACATAACATGTAATAACAGCCCATAATGCAATAAATATTGATATAAAATCATGATGCAAAATGGACGTATCAACTCCCCCAAGCTTAGACCTTGCTTTTCCTCAAGCGGAAGCCGAAAACGAAAAATATGTCCACAAGTTTAGAGATAGAGGTGTCGATAAAATAAAAAACAGACACGAGGGCATCATGATCATTCTTATAACAACAACATATATAAATATTGTCATATGCTTTTTTATACTAAAGTAACAATCTATTAACAATGTCAAGTATGAATCAGAAACTTCATTGAAAACTAACAAACTATAATCTCAATCATTGAAGCAATTGCAATTTATCATAACATCCGAAAGAGTCGATATAAGAGCTTTTCAGCAAGTCCACATACTCAACTATCATTTAGTCTTTCATAATTGCTAACACTCACGCAATACTTATGGGTATGGAGTTTTAATCAGACACAGAGAAAGATAGGGGCTTGTAGTGTTGCCTCCCAACCTTTTACCTCAAGGGTAATTTCAACAATACTAGTTCATGCTAACTTACATCCAATTGGATATATATCAGGATCTTTCCAACACAAGGTGCTTTCCAAAGGATAAAATGTAAAAAGGAAAGGTGAAGATCACCATGACTCTAGTAAAAGGTATAAGACAAAATTAAAAGATAGGCCCTTCGCAGAGGGAAGCAGAGGTTGTCATGTGCTTTTATGGTTGGATGCACGAAATCTTAATGCAAAAGAACGTCACTTTATATTGCCACTTGTGATATGGACCTTTATTATGCAGTCTGTCGCTTTTATTGCTTCCACATCACAAGATTGTATAAAGCTTATTTTCTCCACACTAATAAATCATACATATTTAAAGAGCAATTTTTATTGCATGCAACATGACAACTTACTTGAAGGATCTTACTTAATCCATGGGTAGATATGGTGGACTCTCATGGCAAAACTGGGTTTAAGGATATTTGGAAGCACAAGTAGTATCTCTACTTGGTGCAAAGAATTTGGCTAGCATGAGAAGGAAAGGGCAATCTCAACTTGTTGGATGATCCATGACAATATACTTTATTTCGGATATAAGAAAACATAACCCATTACGTTGTCTTCCTTGTCCAACATCAACTCTTTAGCATGTCATATTTTAATGAGTGCTCACAATCATAAAAGATGTCCAAGATAGTATATTTATATGTGAAAACCTCTCTTTCTTTATTACTTCCTATTAATTGCAAAGATGACCAAAACTATGTTTGCCAACTCTCAACAACTTTTATTCATCATACTCTTAATATGTGAAGTCGTTACTCTCCATAAGATCCATATGATCTCTTTATTTCTTTCTATTATTTATTTTTCTTTTATTCCATCAAGATCATAGCAAGATAGCAAAGCCCTTGACTCAAGACTAATCTTTATTATATATAGCTCATGGACTCGATTACATAGAGGAATCATAAAGCAAAACTCAAAACTAGATCATTCTAAAACTTTATTCTAATAGATCAAGATATTACTAAAAGGATCGGACTAAGAAAAATGGTAAAGATCGGAGTGTGATGGCGATACGATACCGGGGCACCTCCCCCAACCTAGGAAGTTGCCAAGAGGAATGCCCATACCCATGTGTTCAGTTCTCCTTTGCTGGTGAAGAAGGTGGTGATGATGATGGATAGTCGCACATTGAGCGTAGGAGCTCCTCCAGTTTGCGGATAATGCCCTTGAGTGCGGTTATATGCTCCTTCAAACAAATATTTTCACGTGTGAGATACTTGTTTTGTATGTGAGCTAACTCAATCATCTTGAAAGCTTCAATCTCAGTTGGGGTAAGAAGGTTGTGATGAGGTTGAAGGATGTCTTCTTCTTCTACCGCCGGAGCTTGATCCTCCTTGACCTTCTTGATCCTATCATCCTTGTTGATCCCCTCGAGTTCTTCTCTCTTCAGCTGTATCTTCATTAGCCAAGCATCGTTGCTTTCATTATTGGAGGAGGGTGACGACATGATGCCTGGCCTTGACAACTCTGACAGAAAATAGCTCAAAACAAAGACAGAGGATATTTGTGTGATACAGTGGTCAAAACCTTCAGGAGATTTTATAATGAATTTTTACCGACCACAAGAAGTATCATGCAAGAAAATGGAGTCCGAAGGGCACACAAGGTGCCCACGAGGTAGGGGGGCGTTCCCTCCATCCTCATGGACGCCTCGTGTCCTTCCCGGACTACTTCTTATTTTCCTATTTTCTTACATATTCCAAAACGGAGAAAAATTGCCATTAGAACTGTTTTGGAGTCGGTTTACTTACCGTACCACATACCTTTTCCTTTTCGGAGTCTGGAACGTCCTGGAAAGTGTCCCTTATGTATTCCTCCGGGGTCACGGTTTCAATAACATTAGTTTCAGCATTTATTGGATTACCTGAGATATAATGTTTGATTCTTTTGCTGTTCACCACCCTCGGACTTGTGCCTTAGAAGTTATTGATTTTTATGGCACCCGAACAATAGACCTCCTCGATAATGTAAGGACCTTCCCATTTAAAGAGGAGTTTTCCTGCAAAAAATCTTAAACGAGAGTTTAAAAGCAACACATAATCACCTACATTAAACTCACACTTTGGTATCCTTTTGTCATGCCATCTTTTAACTTTTTCTTTAAACAGTTTGGCATTCTCATAGGCTTGAGTTCTCCATTCATCAAGTGAACTAATGTCAAATAACCTCTTCTCACCAGCAAGTTTGAAATCATAATTGAGCTCTTTAATGGCCCAATATGCCTTATGTTCTAGTTCGAGAGGTAAGTGACATGCTTTTCCATAAACCATTTTCTATGGAGACATACCCATAGAATTTTTATATCCAGTTCTATAAGCCCATAATGCATCATCAAGTTTCTTGGACCAATTCTTTATAGATCTATGAACAGTCTTTTGCAAAATTAATTTGAGCTCTCTATTACCCAGTTCTACTTGGCCACTAGACTGTGGCTAATATGGCGATGCAATTCTATGATTAACATCATACTTAGCAAGCAGTTTACGAAAAAGCACCATGAATAAAATGTAAACCACCATCAGTCATTAGGTATCTAGGGACTCCAAACCTCAGAAAAATAAATTCTTTAAGCATCTTAATAGAGGTGTTATGATCAGCACTACTAGTTGGAATAGCTTCTACCCACTTAGTAACGTAATAAACATCAACTAAAATATGTGTATACCCATTAGAGGAAGGAAACGGTCCCATATAATCAAAGCCCCAAACATCAAATGGTTCAATAACAAGAGAATAATCCATAGGCATTTCTTGACTTCTACTAATATTACCAATTATTTGACATTCATCACAAGACAAGACAAACTTATGGGCATACTTGAAGAGAGTAGGCCAATAAAAACCATATTGCAATACCTTATGTGCAGTTCTATCTCCAGCGTGGTGTCCTCCATAATCCTCGGACTAACACTTGCGTAGGATCTGTTCCTGTTCATGCTCAGGTACACAACGTCTAATAACACCATCTACTCCTTCTTTATAAAGGTGTGGGTCATCCCAAAAGTAATGTCTTAAATCGTAGAAAAACTTTTTCTTTTGCTGGTATGTGAAACTAGGTGGTATAAATTTGGCAACAATGTAATTAGCATAATCAGCATACCATGGAGCAGTACGAGAAGCATTTATGACAGCTAATTGTTCGTCGGGAAAGCTATCATCAATAGGTAGTGGGTCCTCAAGAACATTCTCTAACCTAGACAAGTTGTCTGCAACAGGGTTCTCAGCTCCCTTTCTATCAATAATATGCAAATCAAATTCTTGTAGTAGGAGAACCCATCTAATA
This sequence comes from Triticum aestivum, assembly GCF_018294505.1. Lineage (NCBI taxonomy): Eukaryota > Viridiplantae > Streptophyta > Magnoliopsida > Poales > Poaceae > Triticum > Triticum aestivum. The sequence goes on along the minus strand of NC_057804.1, from coordinate 482,070,149 downwards.
AGTCTAGGTTTAGCATCTTTCTTTTCCATAAGGTATTTAATAGCAGCATGATCAGGGTGGACAGTTACTTTAGAGTCAACGATATAAGGTCTAAACTTATCACAAGCAAATACAACTGCTAAAAATTCTTTTTCAGTAGTAGCATAATTTCTCTGGGCACTGTCTAGAGTTTTACTAGCATACTGAATAACATTTAGTTTCTTATCAACTATTTGTCCTAGAACAGCACCTACGGCATAATCACTAACATCGCACATAATTTCAAAGGGTAAATTCCAATCAGGTGGCTGAACAATAGGTGCAGAAATCAAAGCTTTCTTAAGTATTTCAAATGCTTCTACACAATCATCATCGAAGACAAAAGGAATATCTTTTTGTAAGAGATTAGTCAGAGGCCTAGAAATTTCCGAGAAGTCCTTAATAAACCTCCTTTAAAAAACGGCATGACCAATGAAACTTCTTACACCTTTAATGTCTTTAGGACACGACATCTTTTCAATAGCATCAACTTTAGCTTTATCAACTTCAATACCTCTTTCAGAAATTTTATTCCCCAAGACAATGCCTTCATTAACCATAAAGTGGCATTTTTTCCTAATTCAAGACAAGATTAGTTTCTTCACATCTCTGCAAAACTCGATCAAGGTTGCTGAAGCAATCATCAAAGGAGGATCCATAAACGGAGAAATCATCCATGAAAACCTCAACAATCTTTTCACAGAAGTCAGAGAATATAGTCATCATGCATCTTTGAAAGGTAGCAGGTGCATTATATAAACCAAAAGGCACACGTCTATAAGAAAAAGTACCAAAAGGGCAAGTAAAAGTGGTCTTTTCTTGATCCTCTCTTGAAACAAGTATTTGAGAAAAACCAGAGTAACCATCTAGAAAACAAAAATGTGTATGTTTGGATAATCTTTCTAGCATTTGATCAATAAAAGGCAGGGGGGTAATTATCCTTTTTAGTAGCTTTATTTAATTTGCAGAAATCAATTACCATCCTAAGCTCGATTTGGTGGCACTATGACTCGATCCCATCGATTTTTTTGAATATTTACTGTGAGGCAAAGCCCCACAACCCTTTATTAAAAAAATCAAAGACTGTACAAACAGAGGAAATAAAGGGTATGTACAAGAGCTAGGTTACAGAAATACATCTACCTACCTGGAGTTAAACTGAGGAATTAATCCAAGCAATCAGCTTGATCCTGATGTCATCCTTAAGCCTATGAGCTAGAAGAGAAAGATCATGTATAAAATTACATTTCCAGGCCCCAAAAGTAGCTATCTCCCCTCTAAATATTCTGCCAATCCTTAGGATCCAAATATTCCAAGCTGTAGAGATCATGACCTCGAAGAAGAAAGGATGCTTGAACTTGGATCTAGCCTATTGAATACATTGCTGGATATCACAGCCCTGGACCAGTCAATGCAAAGATAGATCCAAACTCTGCGACTCAAGTTGCAGTTGAAAAACAAATGCAACCTATCCTCATACACATATTCATTGCAAATAACACAAAGATTATCATCCAAAGGAGATCTCCAATGCATGCGTATCAATAAGTCTTTGGTGTTAAGTCCATCAAAGAAGAGCAACCAGCCAAAAACTTTGATCTTCATGGTACACCTGCTTTTCCACAACCATTTACATGGTTGAATTATGGGCAAATGTGAGTGCATAAGAGTGTAAAACCTCTTAGCAGAAAAGCACCCAGATTTGCCAGGTCATATCCAAACATCTGGTAAGTTGGGGCCCTGTTTAAGTCAAGAATCCATCCTTTTAACCCTTGCAACTCTAGAGCAGCCTCATTGGACAAAGGCAAAAAGAACATGGAGTGAACATCCTATGATATGATGAATTCATGTACAGAGACTTTGTCATTATTAACAAAAGAGAAAAGCCTAGCTAGCCTCCAACACAAAGGTCAAGAAGAACCACCAATGAGCCAAGCATCATTCCAGAAAAGAGCAGAGTCACCCATGTTGATGTGCACTAAGGCAATGGCGGTATATGCATCAGAAAGCTTAAGGATATCTCTCCACCAAAAGGAACCCACTGGAGCTGTAGCATGTGGAACACCATCATCATAATAGTTGTTCCAGATCAAGGTTACCCAGGAGATATCTGCCTTATTAAAAAAATTATGCAAATGCTTGAGGAGGAGACCCTTGTTTTGAATGTGCAAGTTAATCACTCCAGGACCTCCTTTGTCCTTAGGTCGGCACACCAGGTCCCAAGCAGCCAGAGATTGTTTTGGAACATCACTACTCCCCCTCCATAGGCATTGTCTGAAGATTCTGTCCAACTGCTTGATGATACCAGGAGGGATTTGCAAACTGCAGAGGAAGTAGATTGGCATAGAGGTCAGGGCTAAAGTTAACAGTTGTAAACGAGAGCCTTGATTTAGCATGCATGATCTAGCAGTTAATCTCCTTTCTAGGGTGTTAACAAGAGGCATAAGATCCACAATCCTTGGCCTGGTAGTTCCAAGAGGCAAACCCAGCTAGGTGAATGGAATCTGGCCAATTTTACAACCCAACACAGCAGCTAACCTGATTGCCTCCCCATCATCAATATTTAAGGGGATCATGGAAGACTTTGCAAAATTAACCTTAAGACCAGTAGATTGCTGAAAGGTAAGCAACATATTCTTAAGAGATACCAACTCCTCCTCTCTGGCTGCCAGAAAGATGATAGTATCATCAGCATATTGTATTATAGGAAAATCCTAGTCATGTGTTGGAATTGGGAGGGTTAGGGTGCCAAGCTAAAACATTTGATTAACCATTGATTACAAAGGATCAGCAGCAATGACAAATAGAAGTGGTGATAGAGGATCACCCTGTCTGACCCCACTTAAACTGCTTGCTAGGGATGCCATTGAGCAGCATAGAAGAAGATCATGTGGAAAGAATTTCCTTAACCCAATTAATCCATTTATCATGAAAACCCTTGTGCTTGAGCATCTGCAAAATAACCTCATGTTCCACTATATCAAAAGCCTTGGCAAAGTCAAGTTTCAGAATGATAATAGGTCTCTTGGACTGTCTGCATTGATGTATATATTCAAACGCCCAAGCTAAAAAATCCTGGTTTGATCTGCCCTTAAGAAAGCCATATAGATTCTTATGAATGCAATTCAAAATCACTCTTTGAAACCTATTGGCCAACAACTTGGTGAGGAATTTCAAGCAAGTGTTGGTGAGAGATATAGGCCGAAAATCGTCTGGTCCCTTAGGAGATGTCATCTTGGGTATGAGAGTTATGAGTGAGCCATTTATATTTTCCAAAGACAACCTTCCTTCATAAAAATCATGAATTAGCCACAGAAAATCCATCTCAATAATTGGACAACAACGCTGGACAAACAATACATTAAATTCATCAGGGCCTAGAGCCCAATCAGGTGGCATCTCCTGCAGAACCTTGTTAATTTCAGCATCAGAGAAGGGCTATGATAGCTCCTCCAAGCCAGGGACAGGCTGAATTAAGCTATCCAAGTCATATCCCATTGAAATGCCCTGGGCCTGGCCCATTCTGTTTTTAAAAAAGGCCCAAAGAATTCCCGCCATTTGGTCATGGTCAGATACTGGGTCATCCATCCCTGAGGTTTTAAGGCTAGCTATGGAGTTCTTCCCCATTCGCTCAGAAGCCATGGCATGGAAGAATTTAGAGTTCTCCTCTCCCACCTTTATGTACCTGATTGTGCACCTCTGCTTCCAATATATATAATGAAGTTTCAACAGGTGCTCATAATGCAACTTAACGATTCTCCTGAAGTTAAACTCATGTCTCACAAGTGGCCTAAGTTCCTCCAACTAATCAAAATAGAGAATAACCTTGCTGTAATCCACTGTGAGCTTCTTGAGGTAATAAAGTTTCTTGCTCCAAGCCCTCAAGCCGTACCTGAGTCGTTTAAATTTCCTTGTTAAAACCGCAGATGCAGAGAGATCAAAGAAAACTGGAGCCTCCCAAGATTTTCTGACATAGTCCATAAAACCTGGCATATCCACCCAGAATTTTTCAAACCTGAAGACCTTAGACTTTGGAATTTTAGTGTCAATTGAAACCACTCATGGCACATGATCCAAGGCAGTTTTTGCCAAAGGAAAGGCCATAGTATTTGGATAATGTGTTATCCAATCCAAGGTAGTGAAAAACCAGTCAAGCTGCTCTAAGAGTGGTATTTGCTGCATATTAGACCACGTGAAGCTTCTTCCCTTGATAGGTAATTCCAGAAGGCCAAGATGCCCAATGATCTCGTTAAAAAGGAAGATGTCATTGATATCTCCTCCTGGTAGATTTCTGTTATCTAAGGAGCGAATGAAATTAAAATCACCTAGGAGTAGCCAATTCTCATCTTGAGGGATGGTTAGGTGGTACAACCAGTTAACAAAATCATCTCTGGGTTCACCCTCACATGTCCCATAAACTGAGACCAAAGTCCACTTCTTAGAGTTATGGACAAACTTGAAAGAAACAACTACACTAAAACGTTGAACTTCCATGAGTCGACTCTCAAAAACAGAGGAGTTCCATATGACGAAAATTCCACTAGAAGCCCCAACAAAAGGAGAAAAGAAAACTGATCGAAACGTCTAGGGAAGAAAGACCTAATCTTTCTAATATCAAACTGCTCACACTTGGTTTCCTGTAGGAAAATTATGGAGCAGTGGCTCTCTTCAATCTTTGCTCTAATACTCGATCCCATCGATGACGGGGGAGGTTTGTTATTTAGTCATATTATTAACTTCTCCATCATCAATCATCATGCAAGCATTTTTAACATGAATGCAACCACTAGCATGCAACATACAGATGTAGTGACAAAACATCAAGCTTTTCAAGTGAAAAGTGATAGCATGTGAAACATGGCAATACCAAGTATTAGCAATCTCACTAGAGCAACAGAATCATCATAACATCGATACTACTGGCATGAACTAAACCAAACAAAGGCATGATATTCTCAACTGCAACATTCAGCTAGCATGTCAACATATTCCATGAGAGCACAAGCATGCATGGCAGATAACAAAAACATATAGCCCGACTGAAATAACAGCAGACGAAACAGGCAAGAAAATACTACAACCAATCGCACACACGAGGTGCAAGCAAAGTCAACATGCAAGTTCGGGGCTCATGATAAGTGGTTGGCTTGCCTGGGGGGTCGAGGAATACTCCGGGGATGAGTGTGATCAACTCGCGGAAAAATTTGCCGGAGAACTGTTCTCTCTCAGAGGGGTTGGATTAGGGCAAGGAAAAAATGGACATTTTCAGAATGTCAAACATAAAGAAAATAGTCCCATCGAAAAGAGCTCAACGAACAGAGAATGTGAGCGTTGGAATCACCTCAATCAGAGTCACGGTTGAAAAGTTCTGGCCGTTCACTTTTAGGTAGAAAAGTGGCTTAAATAGTGAACGTTCACAATTTAAACTATTCGGTGGGCAGGACTGAAAAAGAGAAAGCGTCTTTCTGAGAATACACCTTCAGAGAAGTGAAAATGTATTTTCATCTAAAGGAACAAAGGAATACGCTTTCTAACATGGGAAACGTACTCACGAGGAATACATCTTTAGCGCAGGGAAACGGCTTCATGGGAGGGCGCCGCCACTTATCTGACGTGGCGCTGGGCCAGGCCCTTCGGTGAATGACAGGTGGGGTCATGTAGGGGTGGGGCCCGCATGGCCCTGACCTCCTTCAATCTTGTGCTCAGGCGCACGACGGGCCGAGGCAGGGGCTCGCCTCGACGGTGAATGTCGGCGGCTCCGGTCACTGCAGACGACGGGTGACCTACTCACGAGCTCAGGAGCGTGGGGCACAACCCATGGTGGCCTCCGTTGCCGGCGAAGAGCACTGGAAAGGGAGCAACACGGCCTGCGGCGGAGAGTGGCTTAGGTCGCCGGAGAAAATGGAGCTACGATGGTGGAGGGGCAGGGTTGAGGCTACGGGGAGGCTCGCCGGATCTCAGGTGATGTAGTGGAGGTGGAGGAACGATGAGGAGGCACAACATCACCGGGATCGAGCAGAGCTCGAGGCGGCAGCCATGGCGATGGCAGGGGTGTAGAGGAGCTCCGGGAACGAATGAGCTGCTAGGGGAGGCGCAGAGAGGAGAGGAGAGGTGGCCGATGATCTACAGAGGGCCGAGGGCGAGCTATTTATAGCCAGGCAGGAGCACAAGAGCCGAGCTCTGTTGAGCACGTCTGGCCATGGCTCTACCAGCTCCATCGGTCACGGGGAGGAGTGGGAAGGCGACGAGGGGGAACCAGACGATGCGCAGGAGCTCACGGAGTCGGGCAACGCTCGCGGACGAGAGGGAGAAGAGGACATGAGCGAGGAAGAAGATGATGGCCACGGGAGCACTGTGCGGTCATTGGAACGGCTCGTTGAAAAAGCAAACGGAGGGGGAGAGGGGTCCAGGGGAAGACGACAACGATTCTGAGCTGCTTGACATGCAGGGACAAACCAAATCCGGCCGGAGCGGCTCTACCATTGCCAACAGTGGCTAGAGCACCGTTTTGGCCGGCATTATTCGTGGTCACCACCGACAATGAGTGCTTTGGCTTCCTATGCGATGCCTGCTCACGTCTACAGCGTAGTCCATCCAAGGTAGGGTATTACTATGGTAAAGAGACATGCAAAGACAAAGGGAGCTGAGTAAACTAAGCTTCACCAGTTTGCTGTTGCAAACTTGGCCACATTCTAGAGATAAAACCATAGAGGTTAAAAGGTAAACTTGATGTCTGGGAGGCTTAGGGTAGCAAGGACTACAGTCTTGGGAGTTATGAGGTCATTAGGATAAAAATTTAGCATAGTTGCTTTGCAACTCCTAAAATAGGTCCAGAAACAAAATGAGTAAGAAGCACTCACTAGGAGTGTTGGTTTGGTCTACCACTTGGCAAATCCTACTGATTTCGTCATATGTAGATGCTGCAAAAAGATCATACAAAATGGACTTGCCAAATTGGTACTTGTTTCACAAACATCTCTTCTGTCCAGAAACTCTGGAAAATTCTAGGAAAATATTGGCTAAATGGAATGAGCCACAATCTTGTGGAGGTAAGTTATATTGATATGAGAAGGCTTGGAAATATTTTTATCCATAATGGAGCAAGATAAAATATACTTGCTTCACAAACTGAAAATTTGGACATAAATCAAGAATTGCTCCTGTGCTCACATAGTTCAAGGAAATGAGCTGAATTTAGGTGGAGGCGAATGATTTAGGATATTTGAGAAGATGGCAAAGTTTCATCCCATTTGGAAACCCTATGAAGGCACTTCCTTCACAAAGTTGCAATCGGGTCAGAAACTTTGAAAAAATGCATAGGGAGCTAGGATGAAGGGATTGAGCTGATCTTTGGTATCCATGGGTGATTTATCAATGTTAATCACCCTGCCAAATTGCAGCTCAATAGGAATTAGGAATAAAGCACTTACTTTGCAAAATTTTAGAGAAGACAGAAACTTGCATTGGATCATGTGCCAAATTTTGAACTGTGGAACATGAGAAAATGATGGAACTAGTGATTATATAGCAAGGACAAGCTCCACAATTTATGTGGGAATTTTCTCTACTATAAAAATAGTAGTTCCTTTAGAAAGTGGCAGAAATGGAATATTGGTATTAAATAAGAAAAGGCAATTTTCCTTATTTAATTATGGCCAATATTTTGCCAGAGCTTGGATTAGATATAAATATCAACTCCACCAATCCTCATGATTTTAGGAGATGACTAGACATGCCTTTGGATTTTATTCCTCAGAAAGACAAGAAAAGGAATAAATCACAATTCAAAAATATTGCATGGGACTTGGCAATATTTTTGCATATCCAAGGTTTAGAAGGATAGGAAGGTCTCTGGGAACAAATGGGATGATCAACAGATCAAGGAAAATGATGGCTCCTTTGTAATCACAAAGGCCATATTCAAATTCCAAAAATTTGGAATTAGGGTTTGAGAGGATTTGAGATGATGCAAATGAGGTCTTGCCCACTAACAAAGACATGAGCAAGGTTTTGAATGGTTAGAAATGACAAGAATTCTCAGAGTCATCCAGCAAACTCACGTGAAAGATTTTGAAAATGATTGCCGGGAAGGAATAACAACACAAAAATTGATAACCCAATTTTGGGGCTGTCACAACTCCTCCCCCCTTAAAAGAATCTCGTCCTCGAGATTCCCAGGGTTAAAACACAAATGAAAAGATAACCACTCCGGGGAAAAACCTCTGGGTTAATTTTGACCCTTTGGTCAAATTAAAACGAGTTGGGGGCACCGACAATTGATACACCCAGGGAGAGATCTGGCAAACGTGGTTATTTCCACGGCTAGGGGTACTCGAGATCAAACTCCCGAAAAATTTGCTAGATGCACCCCAATGAATAGTGGTCTCACCTGCTGACACGTGGGTCCAGGGCCCACTAGCAGCCTCCTTTTCTACCTCCAGCTTGATGCTTCTTCTACGCTGCTACTCCGCATGCGGCTAGGTGCAGCACGCACTAGCTCCTAGGGCGATGAGGACCCTAGTGCCGTAGTGCACGGCATGCACGGCGCCAGTGCAGCGAGCACTCACGTTGCAGGCCAGCACCTTGTCGGCACTGCTCGCTGATTCACCTCCTGGACATCGGTGATCGGACGATGAGCGGTTCGCCTGGACCTCACTCATCGTACACCAGAGTTGGGCTATAAAAGACAGCAACGCGACTCTTCTCCAACACAAAAATACAATGCCGCTCTACTACCTCCTTGGGCTAGATGGAATCGAGCCGAGCTCCTTTGGTGAGGCCGTGTTCCTGGTGGCGCTACAGTGGTTCCTAGCTGCGATGTTGGGCACGCTGATCGGCTCGTTGATCCTGGTGGTGAGACTCATCAGGAATGATCGCGCCCGGGTTAACGTGCGACTTGGTGCGGTGGCTTGAGACGCAGATGAAGATGGTGCATGGGGTGGTACCCCACCATGCTTGATTCTCCGTCGCTTCGCGCCGACGGAGTAGTCGCGTGCTGCAGTGGAGTGGTGGTGGCGACCTGCCTGCTCCATGCAAGGCAGTGACGATGGCGGTGATGGGGTTCAGATGCGGGTGAGGTGACTGCGCCAGCTCAGGAGTCAAACTAGGGCACTGGGAAAAATTTCACGGGTAGCTCCACAAAATGTAAGCATCAAGGTAGAATCGGGGTTGAAATCTCTATCGAGATAAATGTACTGGATCGAGTGAAATAAAGCTAGCAACATTTCTTCGAAAACGCAATTGGGGCTAATGAAAAAGAGTTAGGGACGAGAAATGGCCAGATGGAAATGCCTCTTCGAGGCTCTGGGTTTTGGAAAATCTGACACACAGGGTGTGCACAGATAGAGATAGGGATGATTTTGCATTCCTCGAGTACTGTGCAAATGTACTTGTGGGTGAACCAGGGCTGCGTGCAGGATGCAATGCAGTCTAAACTAACAAGCAGACAGATGCAATATACATGCCAAGTAAAACACATCAGAAAAATCACACTAAGGTGTTTTAATGCTAGTGGGTATATGTACTCCTGGTATACATATACCTACACTAGCGCACATTTTATTATACACTCGGGACGAGTCAATGTTGTTGTTAGTGTATGTGCTCTACTGATTAAAATCTTGTTAGCAACACAGTGCCAACCCTGACAAACATTTCTGCTTGACAAAGAGACAAGCAAAAACAAACACAAAAACAAAAGCACGAAAACATATATAGAACACAACATATGGATTACACAGTACACGCATACAACAAAGCATGAACTTGCTATGCGCTAAATAAAACAACTCACTCCGGGATACATGATTCTACCCTCATATCAAGGATGAACCGACAGACCGACCTACTCGCAGAACCATCTGACTGCGTGACTGAGGTCATGCAGAGGACTGGCCTTGCCGGGGCTCTCCAGGGGGACAAAGACTGAGCCAATCTCAATCTTCATCGTCTGACGCTTCTATGGGTTGGGGCTCTACTACTGGGGGTGTGGCTGAAATTGATCCGAGCAAATGCAGCTGGTGGATCCGGTAAAGAGCCTTGTCGAGGGTGATGATGTTGGGTTTAGGCCACAATACAGGTTGAGAGGGTAGCACTGGGTCAGATGGCATTGGGCGAACGGCTTGAGATGCAAATTTACGAGTCTCACGATAAGCTTCTGTGACAACCCGTACCGCATCGTTGTCCATGGTTCTAAACTCGGCAAGCATCTTTGCAATCATCATCCCCTGGGCAGTGTTATATTGCACCAGGAGAGCAATTGTTGGGTCATCTGCCTGAATAGTGGGAGGAGACTGAATTCCTACTTCTGTCGCAATGATGAGGAAGCAGAACTCCCGCCTCCCTGCCACTGGCGGAAACTTGGTTCGGAGGTATAGGATAGCCTCCACAGCAGTGGCCTGAATTGCCAAATTAGTAATGAGCATGGCTCTACCCTAAAAAACCAAAGGCCGACCATCTACTGCGGGACCTGGGCAGATGTTCACTCTTGCATCATAGCGGTGAATGTGAGGGATGGGTGCCGATTGGAACAACGAGCAATCGGGGCTAGCATTACAACCAAAGGCTTTGGTGAGCATCTCAGTAAGAAGAGGTGGAAAGCCAGTATGGTTGACGGCAAAGGTTTGGGTGTAAAACTTGGGAGCTTTGAGGGCGCAAGTCATGGCTGAAGAGTTACTAGCTAGGCTTCTCTACAGGGACATGGCTGACTGAGGGGTGAGCGATACGGCTAGCGGAAAAGGGGATTTTATAGGCAGCTATGTGGGACATGCCCGCACGGTGTGGTTCCTTTCCCTTAATGGCGAAGGGTAAGCGGTACGGCCGACCAAAAAGGATAGGGTTTCTATTTGTTCTAGGGATAACAAGGCGGGGACAACGGGGTAAGGATGTGTCAATCCCGACTGTGTCACCTGTTGATTAACAGTGGCCATGCTGGATGTCGGGGATGAGTCAAATCCTTTAGTGTCATTACGGGTTAATGGTAGCGGTGATCTAATGCTAGGATAACCTATGCCATCCTGGCTGCTCTAATACCATCTCCTGTGGCACCTTGATCTGCATGGAGCAGGGGGCCTTCACACGTCAGCCCAGGATAACACCTGACACACGACAGGTCCATGATGCATCATTCCAGGTACAAGAATATTCATCAAATACATGTGTATCGGATTACATCATTGATGAATACAATTATCTGGCATAGCGCTAAGGCTATTTAAATGGCGGCGGAAGTCTTGGTTTGGCAGCATGTCGACTCTGGCTGGGCTCCACAACTCATAGGACTGGCAAGATTACGGCCTAGCACGAGGAACAAGCGAACAATTTAGGCACGACCTACAAAACTGTCATGGCACACCAAGTCAGTACATTGAATGTACTTGCAAGACAATCAAATACATAGCATCCAAATGAACAGACGACAAAGCAAGAACCAAGCATATGTAACAATCTACTTCAACACAATTGCTACGCATGGCATGATACTAACTAGAGTCATAAATCAAACTAAGTATGAATAGCATTATAGCATCTACTAGCATGGCAATAACATGGCAACAACAACACATGGCATAGCATAGCATTTCAAACATAGCATGGCATATCATAAACATGGCATAATCTAGCGTTTCAATCCAAAACATGGCATAAATTCAATCAAAACATGGCATGGCATCATGAAACTATGCTGAAAATAAACTACCAGTCATATCCAATGCAGACATAACATGTTGACTTTATGCAACCATCTCCTATTCTGCCATGGTTCTTTAAATGCAAATAACCACATGTTACTCATGCAATGCAACCAAACTTGTGCACCGAGTCCCTCGGACTCTCTTACCAACGGGTTATTTCATAACCAAACGATGATCATTTACGGATCACAAACGGAACCACACTCGGTTCAACGGGTTACCTTGTAACCAAATGTTGATCATTCATGGATTTCAAATGGAACCACACTTGGTTCAACGGATTACCTTGTAGCCAAACGGTGATCATTTATGGATCACAAATGGAACCACACTTGGTTCAACACTCACCGATACCTCGTCTCGTGATCATATCAACACATCACCGTGACTTCTCACGACTATCTCATAGTCTGAATCACCACATTATTTATTACACCTTATTCATAAAATTAGTTATTTTAGGTTTATCCTCCATTTCTATAAACACCCAATAGTGTGACCTACTATGAACTTGTGCCCATGACCGAGGACGCGGCTATCGATAGATTAAACACACACTCTGCAGAGGTAGTGCACTGTACCCACACCACAGAACCCATGGCCTCGCACTCCCATTTGGGTGGACCAATGGCGTTCCGACAAAACTGTTCTATTGCCCATGACACTCTCCCAGCCACTCCAACCAACACTCCCTTTGGGTTCAGTCCTGGGTGGCCTCGTGCCTACCAAAGGCATCAATGGCCACCATCGTGGCAAAACAATAACGGTCCCAAACAGGGACAAAAGCGCTTACCATCCAACTACGGGCACACAAGGCTTATGTCCGCCTACCTGATCAGGGTAGTGCGCGCCCATAACCTTCCCTCGTTGGAGGCACTAGCGAGAGGCATGTCAATAGACCCAGTTAGGGCCTTCCCATAAAAGGCAAATGTGGTTGCACTGGAAAAATCTTGATTTGGTGGCACTATGACTCGATCCCATTGATGACGGAGGAGGTTTGTTATTAAGTCATACTATTAACTTCTCCATCATCAATCATCATGCAAGTATTTTTAACATGAATGCAACCACTAGCATGAAACATACTGATGTAGTGAAAAAACATCAAGCTTTTCAAGTGAACAGTAATAGCATGTGAAACATGACAATACCAAGTATTAGCAATCTCACTAGAGCAATAGAATCATCATAACATCGATACTACTGGCATGAACTAAACCAAACAAAGGCAAGATATTCTCAACCGCAACATTCAGCTAGCATCTCAACATATTCCATGAGAGCACAAGCATGCATGGCAGATAACAAAAACATATAGCACGACTGAATTAACAACAGACGGAACATGCAAGAAACTACTGCAACTAATCGCACACATGAGGTGCAAGCAAAGTCAACATGCAAGTTCGGGGCTCATGATAAGTGGTTGGCTTGCCTGGGGGGGTAGAGGAATACTCCTGGGATGAGTGTGATCAACTCGCGGAAAATTTTGCCGGAGAACTGTTCTCTCTTAGAGGGGCTGAATTAGGGCAAGGGCAAAATGGGCATTTTCAGAATGTGCAAACATAAATAAAATAGTCCCATCGAAAAGAGCTCGACGAACAGAGAACGTGAGCGTTGGAATCATGATTGAAAAGTTGTGGCCGTTCACATTTAGGCAGAAAAGTGGCTTAAACAGTGAACGTTCACAATTTAAACTTTTCGGCGGACGGGGCTGAAAGAGAGAAAGCGTCTTTCTGAGATTAGCCTTTAGAAAAGTGAAAACGTATTTACATCTAAAGGAACAAATGAATACACTTTCTAACCTGGGGAACATACTCACGGGGAATACGTCTTCAGCACGGGGAAACGGCTTCGCGGGACGGCGCCGCCATTTATCTGATGTGGCGTTGGGCCAGGCCCTTCGTGTTGGGGAACGTAGCAATAATTCAAAAAAAATTATACGCATCACCAAGATCAATCTAGGAGATTCTAGCAACAAGAGATAGATAGGATGAGCATCTTCATACCTTTGAAGATAGCTAAGCGGAAGCATTAATAGAACGCGGATGAGGGAGTCGTACTCGCGGCGATTCAAATTGTGGAAGATCCGATCTAACGCCGAACGGACAGCGCCTCCGCATTCAACACACGTACAGCCCTGGGAAGTCTCCTCCTTCTTGATCCAGCAAGGGGAGAGGAGAAGTTGAGGGAGAGCTCCGGCAGCACGACGACATGGTGGTGGAGCTTGTAGTTCTCCGGCAGGGCTTCACCGAGCACTACTATGGAGAAGGAGGTGTTGGGGAGGGAGAGTGCTACGCCAGGGGAAGGGTTTGGCAGCCCTCCCAAACCCCCACTATATATAGGGGGAGGGCAGAGGGGCCCGGCCCCCTTAGATCTTATCTAGGGGGGGGCGGCCAAGGGGGGGAGCTTGCCCCCCAAGTTGGTGGGAGGCACCCCCACCCCCTAGGGTTTTCAACCCTATGCGCCTTGGGACCTTGGGGGTGGGCACCAGCCAAATACGGACTGGTTCCCACCCTTTGTTCAGCCCACTAAGTCTCCCGGAGCAGGTGGCCCCACCCGGTGGACCCCAGGACACCTTTCGGTGGTCCCAATACAATACCGATAACCCCGAAATTAATTCGGTTTCTGAAACTGGACTTCCCATATATAAATATTTACCTCTGGACCATTACAGAACTCTTTGTGACGTCCGAGATCTCATCCGGGACTCCGAACAACATTCGGTAACCACATACTAATTCCCATAACAACTCTAGCGTCACCGAACCTTAAGTGTGTAGACCCTACGGGTTCGGGAATCATGCAGACATGACCGAGACAGCTCTCCGGCCAGTAACCAATAGCGGGATCTGGATACCCATGTTGGCTCCCACATGTTCCACGATGATCTCATTGGATGAACCACGATGTCGGGGATTCAATCAATCACATATACAATTCCCTTTGTCAATCGGTATGTTACTTGTCCGAGATTCGATCATCGGTATCCCAATACCTTGTTTAATCTTGTTACCGGAAAGTCACTTTACTCGTTCTGTAATGCATGATCCCGTGACTAACTACTTAGTCACATTGAGCTCATTATGATGATTCATTACCGAGTGGGCCTAGAGACACCTCTTCATCATACGGAGTGACAAATTCCAGTCTCGATTCGTGCCAACCCAACATACACTTTTAGAGATACATGTAGTGTACCTTTATAGCCACCCAGTTACGTTGTGACGTTTGGTACACCCAAAGCATTCCTATGGTATCCGGGAGTTGCACAATCTCAAGGTCTCAGGAAATGATACTTGACATTAGAAAAGCTCTTAGCAAACGAACTACACGATCTTGTGCTATGCTTAGGATTGGGTCTTGTCCATCACATCATTATCCTAATGATGTGATCCCATTATCAATGACATCTAATGTTCATGGTCAGGAAACCATGACCATCTATTGATCAGCGAGCTACTCAACTAGAGGCTCACTAGGGACATGTTGTGGTCTATCTATTCACACATGTATTACAATTTCTAGTTAATACAATTATAGCATGAACAATAGACAATTACCATGAACAAGGGAATATAATAATAACCATTTTATTATTGCCTCTAGGGAGTATTTCCAACAGTCTCCCACTTGCACTAGAGTCAATAATCTAGTTACATTGTGATGAATCGAACACCCATAGAGTTCTGGTGTTGATCGTGTTTTGCTCGTGGAAGAGGTTTAGTCAACAGATCTGCGACATTCAGATATGTATGTACTTTAAAAATATCTATGTCTCCATCTTGAACATTTTACTAATGGAGATGAAGCGATGCTTGATATGCCTGGTCTTCTTGTGAAACCTGGGCTCCTTGGCAAGGGCAATAGCTCTAGTGTTGTCACAGAAGAGAGTCATCAGGCCCGATGCATTGGGAATAACTCCTAGGTCGGTAATGAACTCCTTCATCCAGATTGCTTCATGTGCCGCCTTCGAGGCTGCCATGTACTCCGCTTCACATGTAGATCCCGCCACGACGCTTTGCTTGCAACTGTACCAGCTTACTGCCCCACCATTCAAAATATACACGTATCCGGTTTGTGACTTGGAGTCATCCAGATCTATGTCGAAGCTAGCATCAACGTAACCCTTTACGACGAGCTCTTCGTCATCTCCATAAACGAGAAACATATCCTTAGTCCTTTTCAAGTACTTCAGGATATTCTTGACCGCTGTCCAGTGTTCCATGTCGAGATTACTTTGGTACCTCCCTACCAAATTTACGGCAAGGTTTACATCAGGTCTGGTACATAGCATGACATACATAATAGACCCTATGGTTGAGGCATAGGGGATGACACTGTCGGATATCAGGTTCCAGCAAAACCCTTAAGGTTCGAACACTGGGGTGCGCACGAAGATTTCCCTCTATCTCTCTCTCTCTCTCTCTGTCTCTCTCTTTGCCTCGTCATGATCCCTAGGCTTAGCTAAATGAAATCACAACACAAGAGACACAAGGTTTATACTGGTTCAGGCCACCATTGTGGTGTAATACCCTACTCCAGTGTGTGGTGTGGTGGATTGCCTCTTGGCCTAATGATGAATAGTACAAGGGGAAGAACAGCCTCCTGAGGCGAGGTGTTCTTGTGCTCTGTGGATGGTTCTGGTCCGAATGGATCCGTCCCTCTCTATGGTGGTGGCTAGTCCTATTTATAGATGCCCTGGTCCTCTTCCCAATTATTGAGCAGGAAGGGATTCCACAACGGCGGGATTTGAAAGGGGACAGCTAGTACAGGCTATCCTGACTAAAGGTGGTCTTCGCGTGCCAAAGGCTCTCATGATGACGCCGTCTTGGGCTCCACAGTGACCTTCGTCTTGCCGTCCTGCTAGTCCTGGTCTTGTTGCACCGATATGGAAACCTTTGCCTAATGCCTTCGTACTCCGCGCCTGCCACTTGCCCCCTTAGCACCAAAGGGGAAACTACTACACTACACGCGCTGGCACCCGCCTGGCACCTGCCTGGCCTTGGTCGTCATGGCTTGCGTCATGGGAACCTTGCGAGGTACCCCGTGCCTTGATCTCTTCGCCTCCCTCGCGAGCCTGCCTGGTGAGGCCACGCATGAGGAGGCCTTGCATTGTCCTCCCCGCGAGGGTTGGCCCCTCGCGAGGGTCTTGAGTGTTTGATTGATGAAGACGGGCCGCACTGGGCTGCTGGTGGAGCCACGCAGTAGGCCGCAGGCAGGGAGGGATGGATACCCCCATATCCAGAATGCCGACAGTAGCCCTCGGGCCCAAGGCGCGCTCGGACTTGGCTTAGCGGTGAAGCCAAGGGGTAAGTGCGAAGCGCCACGGGCCCTTAAAGCCTGCGGCCTTGGTTGCCGCGTGGCGACTGATTGGACGTGGGCGTTTCCGCTTCCCCACGCTGCCTCGGCAACCGCCCAACTTGACGAGTCCCTGCTGCATGCAAAAAGGGTTATCATTGCCTGCGATCATGGAGGCCGGCGGTTGGCCTTCCTCGGGCTATAAATGAAGGGGGGCGCAAGCCTCCGTCGCCCATCTCTTCCCACTCCGCTTGCTTCTTCTTCCCTGATCCGTTGCTTGAAGTGCCCCTGGGAGAACGTTTTCTGCCGCAGAGAAGGGAAAGGCTCACCAAGAGGGGCCTGGCTCTCCTCTGCCCAAGTGCGGAAGCGGTCATCCTCGCAAGCACTCCGTGACTCCCACCGTAGTTCCTCGCGGTCATGGTGTTGGCCCTTCTCATGGTGGGGGAAGGCGTGTCGTAGCTGCGGGGTCTCCTCGGCCGCGCTTCCACTCGGCAGAGGCGCTACCGGAGTTTGTCGTGTGGTCGGAAGATCCGGCAGGCAACTCGCTTCAGCTTCCGCGCTTCTTTGTTGGTGAGTTGCCGGCTGCTAGCCCGGGCGGGCTCTGGCTGCAGGTGGACGGCTTCCGCAGCAGGGACTCCTGGGTCGCAGTGGAGGTCTCCGTTGCTGGCAACGCAGCACTGGCTCGAGGTTGGCAGACGTTCGCCTGCGCGCGGCCTGGGCAGGCCATGCACGCTCCACTTCAAGTTTGATGGCGACGCAACCCTCTATGTGAGGGTGTTTGGGGAGGATGGCTGCCGCGTCGGGTGCTGCCCCGAAGATAGCAACGACGATGAGGTGCTCGGGCTTGGTGATGGTCGTGACGAGGGAGAAGGTGGGCCCGCTCCCGGAGGCGATCGCGGCAAGCTACGATGGTTCCTCCTCCGGCGGAAGCTCCTCCAGCGGCGGTTGTCAGATTTCGGGTTCCGGCAGGACCCTTACGGTTCGAACTCTGGGGTGCGCACGAAGATCTTCTCCCTACCGATTCGTTCCCTCACCTCACCGCGATTCTAAGCTAACAAGATGAACAACACAAGGGACACGAGATATATACTGGTTCAGGCCACCATTGTGGTGTAATACCCTACTCCAGTGTGTGGTGTGTGGATTGCCTCTGGGGCTGATGATGAACAGTACAAGGGGAAGAATGGTCTCGCGAGGGGAGGAGTTCTTGTGTTGTGTGGGTGGTTCTGGTCAAGGTTCGATTGGTCGATCCCCTTGCCTTGGGGGTGGCTAGTCCTATTTATAGAGGCCTTGGTCCTCTTCCCAAATATTAAGCAGGAAGGGATTCCACAATGTGGGGATTTTGAAAGGGGACAACCAGTACAGGCTATCCTGACTAAAGGTGGTCTTCGACTACCAAAGGCACTAGTGATGACGCCGTCTTGGGCTCCACGGTGACCTCCGTCTTGCCGTCCTCCTGGTCCAGGTATTGTTGCACCAATATGGAAACCTTTGCCTGATGCCTAGGTACTCCGCCGCTGCGCTTGCCCCCTTACCACCAAAGAGGAAACAATGACACTGCGTCGGTCGGCGCCCGCCTGGCGCCCGCCTGGCGCCCGCCTGGTCTCAATCGTCATGGCTTGCATCATGTGCACCTCACGAGGTACTCCTCGCCTTGATCTCTCCGCCTCCTCACGAGCCTGCCTGGCGAGGCCGCCCCTGAGGGGGGCTTGCATCATCCGCCCCGCGAGGCTTGGCCCCTCACGAGGGTCTTGAACTTGGGTTGATGAAGACGGGCCGAACTGGGCCACTGGTAAGCCGCGCCGTAGGCCGAAGGCAGGCAAGTCTGGATACCCCCATATACAGGATGCCGACAGTAGCCCCCGGGCCCAAGGCGCGCTCAGACTTGGCTTAGCGGCGAAGCCAAAGGTGAAGTGCGGAGCGCCGCGAGCCCCAACAGCCTGAGGCCTTGGGCGACGCATGGCGACTTAATTCGATGTGGGCATCTCCGCTTCCCCACGCTGCCTCAGCAATTGCCTGATTTGACGAGAGCCTGCAACATGCAGCAAAGAGTCATCATTACCTGAGATCGTGGAGGCCGACGGTTGGTATCCTCTGGCCTATAAGCACGGGAAGGCGTGAGCCCCCGTTGTCCACCACTCCTTGTTCTGCCTGCTTCTTCTTCCTCGCTCCTCCTCTTCTCTTTACTCCAATGGCACCGATCCACCGATTCTTAGCCGTAGAGAAGGGTAAGGCCCCCCGGGAGGGGCCCGACCCGCTCCCACCAAAGAAGCGACCGGTTCAGCGCCGTCACGACGAGGTCGCGTGGCCGGAGATGACGAGGCCTTGGTATGAGAGACCACCTCCTGGGTTCCCGCTACCCCTGCACCGGGCAGGGGGGCCTGAAGAAGGGGACGGCGAGCGTCACTGCCCACGCCGCAGACGAGGCCGACGAACCACGGTGGCGCGTGCCGTCGCTTCTGGAGTCCATGCCACGGACTCTCCTCGCGAGCTTGTGCTCCATGCTATGATGTCTCCAAGCACCTGGATCTGCTTCCCTGCATTCTTCGCCTTCGAGATGCCGCCGAAGGGGCCTCTCGAGCTTTGGCTGCAACATGCTGACTGCAGCACCCCTGCGACCGGAGCAGAGGTTGAAGTCGTCGCTCCGGGCAAGGTCTTCATGACCCGAGGCTGGGGCGAGATTGCCCGGGTCTACCAAACAGAGGGCGCCCTTGTGATTCACTTCGAATATGATGGTGCTTCTCTGATGCTCTTCAAGGTCTTCGACGCGGAAGGCCGCCGGCTGGAGTGCTGCCCCAGAGGAGGCAGTCAAGACGCTGACGTGGCGAGGGCTGGGCCTGCCACCCGCTTCCCCGACGGCTCTTCTGGAAGCAACATCGATGCTTGGGAGTCCAGTGACTCTCCCGAGCTCCTCGCAACTCTGGAGACGAGCAACGACAACTACGTGCCCCCGAGCTCGCGTCGCTCCCGGAGCAAGGCGGTCGCGTCAGGGCGCCGGCGCAGCTGATCTGGATGGGGTTGGCACCGGCCTCCCGTGGCCCACTTTTGATGATGGCGTCAACCATGGAGGCGTGTGTAGTTAGGGCTTCTCAAGATTCACGTCCTTTGTTCCCTGCGAGGAATCGAGGAAAATGCCCTGCGGGGGCATGTAAATTACCTGCGATATCTTTTGTTGATATTATCCTTATTGTGAAATGGTGCGAATGCCCGTCCTGTCCTGGCTTGGTTCCCCCTTTCTGATCTCGCGATGACTCGGTGCTCTACGCTGACAGGTCCCAGTCCCCATGCAGGCTTCAGCCGTCGCTGGTATGCCAGATCGCGATGTCGTGGTCAAGGCGAGGAGGTGAGCGGCCCGAGGTCCAGTAAGAGCCCCTGAGGCGCGATGCTCAGGAGGTGCCAATTGAGGAGATGATAATCGCAGACAAGTTAAGCATAGAAGGCAAATCAGCCGCCGAGAGATGAGAAAGGCAGGCAACGTTGCCGTCATAGAGCCGCATTGAGATGGAGGTTCCATGTTTCATCAATCAGCTGTCGCAGGCGCGAAACTTATCTCGGGGGCATGGGGTCGTTCCATCGTGTTGCGCCGGACTTGGTCGTCGGCACCCGGGTTAGGCTTTCACGAGCTCCTCCTCTCTTCCCCCACTATCCTTGGCGCCCTACGCCCTCAGGTCCCGGCCCTCGAGCGAGCTCAGCCGACGTTGGTATGCCAGTTCGCGATGCCGTGGTCAAGGCCAGGGGGAGGGCTAGAGAGCTAGTAAGAGCTACTAAGTCGCGATGCTCAGGAGCCCCCCTTTTAGCGTGCAAGCGGATCGCTCAGGAAAGAGAGAGAGGGAGCTCGTGATGCCACCTGTCGGTGTCAAAACCGGCGGATCTCGGGTATGGGGTCCCGAACTGTGCGTCTAGGCGGATGGTAATAGGAGACAAGGGACACGATGATTTACCCAGGTTCGGGCCCTCTTGATGGAGGTAAAACCCTACGTCCTGCTTGATTGATATTGATATTGTGGATGTTTACAAGAGTGGATCTACCACGAGATCAAGGAGGCTAAACCCTAGAAGCTAGCCTATGGTATGATTGTAATGGTTGTTGTCGTTGTGTCCTACGGACTAGAGCCATCCGGTTTATATAGAAACCGGAGAGGGCTAGGGTTACATAGAGTCGGTTACAATGGTAGGAGATCATATCCGTATCGCCAAGCTTGCCTTCCACGCCAAGGAAAGTCCCATCCGGACACGGGACGAAGTCTACAATCTAGTATCTTCATAGTCTTGGAGTCCGGTCAATGATGATAGTCCGGCTGGTGATAGTTCGGCTGATGATGGTAGTCCGGCTATCCGGACACCCCCTAATCCAGGACTCCCTCGGTAGCCCCTGAACCAGGCTTCAATGACGATAAGTCCGGCGTGTATATTGCTTGGCATTGCAAGGCGGGTTCCTCCTCCGAATGATAGAAGATTGTGAACACCAGGATAGTGTCCGGCTCTGCAAAATAAATTCCACATTCCACCATAGAGAGAATAATATATACACAAGTTCAATCTGCTGACGTTTTTTGCGGCATCACGTCACACCACTACCAAGCCATTACTTGAATCGTTTTTTACTCTACCGCCTCAGCGCATTTAGCGAAGCGGTTTCCTTGGCATGTCTTGTCGAAGCAGAGATCGTGTTCCCCCTTAATCCAGGATTCTCATCAATACGGACGTGGGTAACCCAACCGCGCCATTGATGGTGACGCTTGGGGGATAAGCGAGTTTTACCAGGCCGGTGGGGGACGCGTAGACTTTGCCCGCCCATATAAGGGATAAGGATTCACCTTTTCACCTACGCCTTCTTCCTCCTTTGCTTATCCATCTCCGCGCACTCGAGCTCTAGCGCCCAAGCCCGCACATCTCGTCTCAACCTTCCCCAGTTATGTCCGGAGCGGGAGGCAAGTGGATGACCTCCTCCGTTACGGAGGAGCACATCGAAAGACTGCGCAGCGCCGGCTACCTGTCCGGCGACATCGCGCACCGGCTGCCCGACGAGGGGCAGCTCATCCCCGCCCCCAGGCCCCATGAGAGGGTCGTTTTTCTTTCCCACTTCCTCCACGGACTGGGTTTTCCACTTCACCCCTTTGTCCGGGGGCTCATGTTCTACTATGGCCTGGATTTCCATGATCTGGCACCGAACTTCATCCTCAACATCTCGGTGTTTATCGTCATGTGCGAGGCCTTCCTCTGCATCCGGCCCCACTTCGGCTTGTGGCTCAAGACCTTCAATGTCAAGCCGAAGGTAGTGAAGGGCACTCAAGCGGAGTGCGGAGGCGCCATGCTGGGCAAGATGCCCAACGTCCTTTGGTTCGAAGGGGCCTTCGTGGAATCTGTCAAGGGGTGGCAATCAGGGTGGTTCTACATCACCGAGCCGCGCGACCCTAAGTGGGCGTCGGCCCCCGAGTTCAGATCTGGTATCCCCATGCAGCTCACCTCCTGGAAAGAGAAGGGCTTGCTGTGGGGTAGTTCGGAGGAGGTGATGGGACTCCAAGCCTGTATCCAGAAGCTGGTGAAGAAGCTCAGGCTGGTTAACATGGTCCAAGTTATGTTCGTCTGCCGGATTCTCCCATGCCAAGAGCGGGCATTCAATTTGTGGGAGTTCAATCCGGAACAGCACCAGGCGCTGAGCGGGCTCTTCGACACAACGTACGAAGGCGCCTGGAGGGTGCTGTTTAAGGGCGCCGAAGCCCCCGCATCCGCGACTGAAGATCGTGGATTTCGCTTGCAGCGCAAAGCCGACGAGGTAAGTGATTCTACCCCTTTACGGGACACTTGCTTTTCATAGTTTGACTCTATGCGGGTTTTAATTTTCCCTTTTCCTTTGGCAGGACTGGATGAGGAAGGCGGAGCAGATTATCTGCCCGGCTCCCATACCAGAAAACCCAGTAGACGCCCGTCTAGCGAGGCTGCTGGTTCCGGCACCGCACGTGGTGCCGGAGAAGAAGGCCAAGAGGGAGGCCACGGGTGCTCGAAATAGTTCCCATTTTCAGGTGTCCGACGACTCCGGGGCGGACTCCTCCCCCGAAAACGAGGAGGAGAAAGAGGACTCTCTCTTTGAGGAGGGAGAGAGGAAGAGGAAGGCTTCCCCCACAGGGGAGGCCGAAGGGTCCAAGAGGGGAAGGACTATTCCCCCGGACAGCTCCGCCAACATCAATGTTGGCGAGGAAGAATGGCCTTCACGGGCCAGGCCTCCAGCGAGATCGTAAGTATCCGGATTCCTGAGTGATTTATAATTTGTCAGGACCCCGACTCAATGCCACATCGATCTAGCATGTAACACCTCATATCACTTTGCGGCCTCACGCACGGTATTCCCACGGGTGTCGCCTTACCTTAGCCCGGGACCGTTTGCGCCTTTTGGCACACGTATATGACAGTGTCGCTAGCATCCATATGATAAGGAGCCCGGGCTGACATGGCTAGTCGTAAACCCAAAGTGGCACAGACTTACAGGGACAGGCATCCATGACCCAGCATCGAACGTGTCGGTCACCAGCGAGTGAATCCAGGCTGTAGCACTGGGCTAGCAGGACTCCGGTGAACCGGGCTGTAGCGGGCTAACAGGACTCCGGTATTCATCGCGTGACATTTCCCCGAAGGGACAGACACAGGAACGAAGAAGGACACATGCCGGCCAGCCTAAGTGTTCCGGAGCAGTAGCAAGCTACCATGGCTCGGTGGAAACACTAGGAGACATTTCCCCGTAAGAGAGGCTACTAAAGATAAACAACTAGATGGTCAGATCCCACACATACCAAGCATTTCAATAACATACACACAATATGCTCGATATGTGCAAATACAACATGGCATCACAACATGACTCTACGACTCAAGTAATTTATTCAATAGGCTCCGAGGAGCGAGATATTACAAACATGGGTCTCATGACCCAACAATCAGAGCATACAAGTCAAAGCACAAGCGGAAGCTATCATGTCTGAGTACAGACATCTATAAATGAAAAAGGCTGAGAAGCCTGACTATCTATCAGATCCTGCCGAGGGCACAAGATCGTAGCTGAGGTAACAAGCTAAACGTCGAAGTCCACACGGAACTACTAGCGAGACCGAAGTCTCTTTGCAAAAACATAAAATAGGCAAACGTGAGTACAAATGTACCCAGCAAGACTTACATCAGAACCATCTACATATGCATCATTATCAACAAAGGGGTGGTGGGGTTTAACTGCAGCAAGCCAGCTTTGACTCGGTGGCTATCCTAAACTACGACTGCAAGTAATTTTTGAGGTGGCGCACACGAGTCCACATATTCACCATATCAATACACCACTATGGATTCGCTCCCGTCTCCCTACGAGAACGCCATCCATAGCACTCACGCTTATCTTGCGTATTTTAGAGTATCCACTTTCACTTGTCTATGAACTGATATAAGCAACCCAGAAGTCCTTTACCGCGGACACGGCTATTCGAATAGATGATGTTAACCCTGCAGGGGTGTACTTCTTCACACACGCTCTCACCACTTACCGCCGTTTACACGACATGTACTCAGCAACCTTCAAGCGGAAGCCCAACGTGGGTGTCGGCCACGGCCTACCTAAACACTCAAGTCTCTAGTCCAGGTTTATCGCCTATTCGGGTTCCATCCATGAGGAGATCCGGCCGGAGTTTCGCTCACAGCCCCAAACGATGTGTACAGGGTTCCGTGACACCAAACGGGCGCCCGGTATACCCGGCCACGTGCCTACCGCATCACAGCCCACCCCTACGGCCAGCGCTGCGCACGGCCTCCAGCATACTACAAACACCAGAAACTACTTGCAACTCCTGGACAGAGGACAAGGGTGATCAAGAAGCCGAGAGGGTCCATTGGTTTCGGGCCCAATGCGTGGTAGTAGCTGAATCATGGATCACAAACACAGAACTCAGTTCCTGAGGACGGCTTCAATGAGACAACCCACCATGTACTCCTACATGGCCTCTCACCGCTACCTTTACCAAATCGTGTTCACACACTTAGTTCTCAACAGTAGGACATGTTCACACACCATTCCAATTCATTCCCGATGAATCAGACCTGACTCAACTCTAAGCAGTAGCAGGCATGACAAACAAGCAAGAATGAGTAGGCACAACAGGGCTCAAACAATTCCTACTCATGCTAGTGGGTTTCATCTATTTACTGTGGAATGACAGGTCATGCAGAGGATAAAGGGGTTCAGCTACCGCAGCAAGTAACAGATGAATCGTGTTGTCCTAATGCATTAAAAGAGAGCAGGAGCGAGAGAGTGGGATTGTATCAGAATGAACAAGGGGGTTTTGCTTGCCTGGCACTTCTGAAGATAACATTGAGTCTTCATCAGTGTCAACGATCACATCATCGGTATTGCGTCTATCGAGAGGGGACAAATACCGGCAACACAAAAAGGAACACAATCAATGCAATGCACAATATGATGCATGCTCATGACATGGCAATATGAATGTGTTTTGAGCTAATGCAACTAGCAACAGATTAAATGAAGTTGGTTTGAATATAAAATTCAAATTCAAACTCCATATGTGATTAAATAAATGCCCTTTATATGATTTGTGCTAAACAGCAGCTATAAGTTGTTCTAACATGCATGAAAATGGTACAGATGGATTCCTTGAATTTTTCTGATAATTTTTCATATATAATTTATTTAATTTGGAGTTACGGTTAATTTTCTATGATTTTTAGAAGTTTTAGGCATTTTCTGGAATTATTAAATCATTTAAGATTTATTTAAATTCCAGAAAGGAATTATTGCATCAGCATGACCTCATAGTGACGTCAGCAGGTCAACGGGCGCCGTCCAGGTCAAACTGACCTGTGGGACCCATATGTCAGCGTCACAGGTTAAACAGGGGGGGTTTAGTTTAGTTTAATTAAAGATTAGGGCACTAGGGCCCACATGTCAGTGTCAGCAGGGGGGTAATTAAATTAAAATAAACTAAACTAATTAACAGGGGGGCTGGCCCCACCGGTCATCAACCCAGGGGGAGGTCAAACCCCTGGTCAACAGGGCCTAACCCGCCGGCGGCTTGACGCCGGCGAGGCCGAGACGGCGGAGACCTTCGGGTTTCTTGCTCCGGCGTCCAAACGGGCGGATGAGGGCGTCTACGTGGAGCTGGGACTCGCCCGCATCCATCTGTGCAAACAGCAGGGGCTGAGGTGGCCCGAGCTCACCGGAGGCAAGCTCGCGGCGGTGGCCGGAGTTCGGTCGAGGTCGGGGTTGGCGTTAGGGGGCACGGGAGGGAAAGCTGGTGTGTGAGTTAGGTTCCTGGTGAGGTGTGGAGCATGTTGCCGTGCTCGGTAGCTAGCTCCGGTGGCTCTGGCCTTGTCCGCGTCATCGCCGGCGGTGAGGAGCTCACGGCCCCGGTGAAAAGGGCGGCTAGCGTGCGGGAACGAGCGCGGGGAGGAGGGGAAATGGAAGAGGAGCTCACAGCGGATCCGGTAGAGGCAACGGCGAGGCCGGGGAGGGGCTGGAGCTCGCGAATCCTCGGAAGTTCGCCGACGGCCGAAGGTTGGGGACGAGCTCCGGGAAGACGCTACAGGGCTCCCGCGGTCGAATGGGTTGGTGTAGAAGACGCAGAAGGCGATGGCGGCTCCTCTGAACTCATCGGAGAGGCACGGGGTGGACGGTGGCCGCGGTGATGCTCGTCGGCGGCGACGGGTGTGTTCGGTGGCTGTGCGCGAGAGAGCCAGAGGAAGAGAGGAGCTCGGGGAGAGAGTGAGAGGCCTGGTGGGGTGCGTGGCGTCGCGGACGGGGTCCAGGGCGACGAGAGGAAGCAGGAGGTGGCCAGGGGGGAAGCAGGAGGTGGCCGGGGCCTCTCGGGCGCGCGCCACGCCTCGCCTCTGTTCGTCCTCCTGGCAGAGGAGGAAGAGGACAAGGGGAAGGAGGTGGGCTGGGCCGGCCAGATGGAGCTGGGCCAGGTAAGTGGCGCCAGGTAAGTGGCCCAGTGGCTTTCTGCTCTGTTTTATTTTTTTTCTTCTGTTTTGTTTTATTTAATTTATTTTGCCACTGTTTTGAATTTAAAATAATTCAAACAATGCCAAAAACTCCTCTGAATATTTTATATTACTAGATGGACTTTTCCAAAAGCTTATAAAATATTTCAGGGGTATTTGAAATTATATTCTAATTATATGAATATAATTCAAATTCAAATAGCTAATGAATTAAATCCAAAGTCCCAAAAATAAATCCTTAAAAATGTTCAATATTTTGGTTGGGACCAGAACCCTTACCAAAAATTATCAAACATTTAAGAAGAGCATTTTGGAGCAATGAATGAGATTTCTAGGGTTTTTACCCCTCTTTTATTTAAGTTTTTGAGGCTTCCAAAATTCCTCAGTTCAGGTTTCAATAATTTAAACATGATGCTCAGATGAAGCTAGCCTAGAGCATTACCAGAAGCTAGGGATGTGACAACTCACCCCCACTAAACATAAATCTCGTCCCGAGATTCAAGCGTAGGGTAAGGTGAAGGGGGAACGCAAACTAGTATAATCTTAACGATCCAGGGTGCACTTCAGTTGAACGTTGATTCATTCACCATCATTGTCTTGACGTCTTGCTCTGAGAAATCCTGCCAACATGACCTGGAGATAAAGAGACTCTAGAAGGGTCGATCTCCTCGAAGATCGAACAACTCAGGACTAACTCACAGAATGAGACATAGCAACACCTCTCGAGCTGAGAGACGAAGCACACATCTAGAGGGATGGAGTGGAACAAATGATGAGGGTTCACTAGGTAGACAACAATTTCACGCTTAAGAAGGTGGTGAACGGTTGCCAACGTTGCGAGGAGTTGAGTTGCCATGATACCACGACGAAACATCCTGGAGGAGGGTGATTCGTAGATTATTACTTTAAGTGGCAAAAAGAATTACTTTTGATTCAGAGATCATTGAAACTCTTTAAACCAGCCTAAGACAATTCTCGAGCGATCGTTTGGGGGGGGGGTCGGTAGAATGGCATACTCGGACTTGGATGATGTGGATTACCTTGTTGAAGACAACATAATGGATGAATTTACTTACCACCAGAAATGGAAGAGACCCATGGTAGAATGGCACATTGGCGGTGCAAGCTGGGAACAAAATGCAAATGCTGGGAATGACTCTGGTAACTGGGGAGAGGCTCAACAATAGAGAGTTATTCCACTATTGGAATGGTTATAGCATTGCCGAGGAAACTGAGAGCAAACCTAGTTAGTGCCGATGATAACACGTAGCGCTTATGCGTGCTCTCAAGAACTTGAGCATTTCCACAATCATCAAGATTCTACCAATATCCGTGTCAAGGATCCTGGCAACACATCATACTACCATGGTGAATGATGATGGATGATGCAGATGCAAAGGAAGATAACACTTTCTCAGATTTCACCTTAGCGAGGCCAAGGAAATGAAATCTGGGTGATCGACCGAGAGACATTTAGCACTCCGCTTCTAATGTTCTCCTTGATGTGCTAGTGTAACCCATTCATAGATATGGTTTGATATCTAGAACATCAACTAAAAGGTCGGACAAAAATCATAAGGCACAACTAGGGAGTAAATCCTACGAAGTCCTTATGGGAAGGTTGCCAACTGCTTCAATCAAGATACCACAATAATAGGTCCTTCGGCTGGGTGGTGCTGGCCACGACATCCACTTTACCAGTTATCGAGGGATCAGTATTATAGTTCTTGGGAAAATGTTCCAACCATCATATCTGCCTGAGATTCAGATCTGGTTGGTGTCAGGATATTCCAGACTCATCGAGTCTAGGAAGAAAAATGAAAGTTTGCAACTCAAATCGATGAGATGACGTTGCGGGATTCTCGGGAAATGGACTACGATAGCGAGCTCCAAAACATGAGCTGGTGCTGCTACAAACATGTGAACACATTGTTCCAGACAAGCATGACCACATAGTAGTCTTATAATAAAACACTACCGAGTTCAGGAGGGGGAACCATCAACGAGGGTATCGAAGTCCTTACATAAGTCCGGATTAGCTCTTATGAAGGAACTCCTTCTCCTTGAACAAATCAATCAGTGGCTTGGTGGGCTAGGGATACATATAGATTGAAGGTTGCAAGTCTTCAAACCACAGCATTCTTCGCACGTGTGCATGATTGATTTGGAATGATTCCAAAGAAAGCAAAACTAACTTTCTCAAATTTACGGCGGCAACTTTCACCAAATGCACGTGTATAAGAGGAAGTCACTTCTTACATCCGAACATATGCTTCATGAGTTAGCATGAACAAATGCTTTCAAAAGTTTCCAACACTAGCTTAATGTTCAGCAAAATTATGGAGAAGACAAGGATGTTGTCAATGGGCACAACAACAATTCATCTGGGTTTCCTTTTAAAAGGAATTCCATAGTTAAGTGAACAAGTGATAGCATTGGTCAGACCAAAGATATAATGGTGTATGCTTGAGGGATCAACCACGAGTAAGACAACATTACGAATATCGTTGGTTCTGGTCTGATTGGATGATAGCTCATACTCAATCAAAGGTTTGGGTAAGATAATAGATCCAACAATTGTTCACAAGGACCAATTGATGAAGATATCATCTTTCTTCAACACACACACACACACACACAAAAAGATATCCCTTAACATGAACTAAGTCGGACAAGCTTTTATCTTCCAACTCTCCAAGTTGTTGTTTAGCTTATCCAACTAGCTCAGGGTATCCAACACGGATTCTTGGAGAAGGGGTGGTTTACAGGAATAAACCAACTTGATCACGAACTCAACATAGCGGTCAGGTGACAACCTGGTAATACTTCTGAGAAGATATTCAGAAAATCACGAACCACCGGTATGTTACTAAGCTCGAGAACAATCTTGCTTTTCAGGGCAAGACGATATGATCAAATGAGTGAGGGCTTGACAAGATCCTAACTCATCAATCGAAGGGTGCACCGAAATAAGGACTAGGTAGCACGATCAGTCTTAGAAGGATGATTCAAAAACCAACACACTAAGAATGGAATTATTGTCCTTTAACTACCCAGCAACAAGGTTGCTAGGAGTATTGATTTCACACGCCATGATTCATTTGTTGGCATTCCGGTTACAATAACACATGAACCGAGGAATGAACAATGATGGCAAGAAGTATCACTGTACCAAGAGTGCATAGGATGGTGTGCAATTCTTATAACAATCTCGATATAAAATATGTAATACTCCAAGGTAGAACAGAGCAAAAGCTGGGTTAGCAATTTGATCTGCAGAGCACAACTTCTTTGACCCAATCCTGGATATGGAAGAGGTACTGGAGTTTGTTTCTCCAAGTCATTCAGGACAGAATGGCTTGACGGACCACAAGGGTAATAGGCATCGATAAACGAATGCATGCATACTCTTGACTATCAATTGATAGACGAAGGTCAGTAGACAACTAAAGAGGGACAACTCAAAGGAACATATAACTTTCTGAGTTGTGGATACATGGGTTGGTATGCCGAACAAAGTTCAACATAATTCTTTCGGATAACCCATGCAGAAAGGTTGAGCTGGCAGAGTCACAATATAGCATGGAGAACTCATAGAGGGTCTGTTGTGATCTTTTGATCCAACAAACTTCTGCCATAATGGTTCATGGTATTTGGAAGAGCGATATACCACGGACCTCAAGGACTATCGCAAAGTTACTAATATCCTGAAGGAACTAGCAAACACTATCAACATGAAGTAAGTAGAGTGAATCTCGGGTTCAAAACCCAGAAATAGAATACCTATTACTAAGTAGCATCACGGGATGCTTTCGAGAATGATGGCCAGAATCATCACACTGGGAACACAAATCATGGCTAAATTACTAGATGATCCCCTAAGACACCTAGGGTCATAATAATATCTCCAACATATATGTCAAGGTAACGGAGTACCTCAACTCACTGATTAGTGTGGTTAATCTGGCCCATGGGAACATTGAAACGGGAAGAAAGGATTTGCAATTGCATCAGACTACTTAGAAACCTGGGATGACTCGGACAGCATAACGGCTGTAAATGCTCAGAAAAGATTTGAGACATTCACAAAAATGGTGGCATAACCACTCAGAAGCACAATATCAAGGTCTCGAGATCAATAATTAACATACAGAAGTAGTAGGAACTGAAACGAGGCTTAAGTCCAACAATCTATAAGTCTACGGATTAGTAACACGTGATCCTGATAGAAAGAAGAGATAGCCTAGTTCTTAATCCCCGCAGGAAAGATAAGATGACTCAGATCAGAAGGCATAAGGTATAAGGAGTAAAAAGAGCCTTACGTTCCATCCCACAATCAATTCCCCTACATATAACTAAAGAATTTCTAGACTCAACATCGACCAGTTTGGCTTGGTAATCCTACAGGCAGTCAAGCTCTGATACCAACGCTGTCAGGACCCCGACTCAATGCCACATCGATCTAGCATGTAACACCTCATATCACTTTGCGGCCTCACGCACGGTATTCCCACGAGTGTCGCCTTACCTTAGCCCGGGACCGTTTGCGCCTTTTGGCACACGTATATGACAGTGTCGCCTAGCATCCATATGATAAGGAGCCCGGGCTGACATGGCTAGTCGTAAACCCAAAGTGGCACAGACTTACAGGGACAGGGCATCCATGACCCAGCATCGAACGTGTCGGTCATCAGCGAGTGAATCCAGGCTGTAGCACTGGGCTAGTAGGACTCCGGTGAACCGGGCTGTAGCGGGCTAACAGGACTCCGGTATTCATCGCGTGACATTTCCCCGAAGGGACAGACACAGGAACGAAGAAGGACACATGCCGGCCAGCCTAAGTGTTCCGGAGCAGTAGCAAGCTACCATGGCTCGGTGGAAACACTAGGAGACATTTCCCCGTAAGAGAGGCTACTAAAGATAAACAACTAGATGGTCAGATCCCACACATACCAAGCATTTCAATAACATACACACAATATGCTCGATATGTGCAAATACAACATGGCATCACAACATGACTCTACGACTCAAGTAATTTATTCAATAGGCTCCGAGGAGCGAGATATTACAAACATGGGTCTCATGACCCAACAATCAGAGCATACAAGTCAAAGCACAAGCGGAAGCTATCATGTCTGAGTACAGACATCTATAAATGAAAAAGGCTGAGAAGCCTGACTATCTATCAGATCCTGCCGAGGGCACAAGATCGTAGCTGAGGTAACAAGCTAAACGTCGAAGTCCACACGGAACTACTAGCGAGACCGAAGTCTCTCTGCAAAACATAAAATAGGCAAACGTGAGTACAAATGTACCCAGCAAGACTTACATCAGAACCATCTACATATGCATCATTATCAACAAAGGGGTGGTGGGGTTTAACTGCAGCAAGCCAGCTTTGACTCGATGGCTATCCTAAACTACGACTGCAAGTAATTTTTGAGGTGGCGCACACGAGTCCACATATTCACCATATCAATACACCACTATGGATCCGCTCACGCCATCCATAGCACTCACGCTTATCTTGCGTATTTTAGAGTATCCACTTTCACTTGTCTATGAACTGATATAAGCAACCCAGAAGTCCTTTACCGCGGACACGGTTATTCGAATAGATGATGTTAACCCTGCAGGGGTGTACTTCTTCACACACGCTCTCACCACTTACCGCCGTTTACACGACATGTACTCGGCAACCTTCAAGCGGAAGCCCAACATGGGTGTCGGCCACGGCCTACCTAAACACTCAAGTCTCTAGTCCAGGTTTATCGCCTATTCGGGTTCCATCCATGAGGAGATCCGGCCGGAGTTTCGCTCACAGCCCCAAACGATGTGTACAGGGTTCCGTGACACCAAACGGGCGCCCGGTATACCCGGCCACGTGCCTACCGCATCACAGCCCACCCCTACGGTCAGCGCTGTGCACGGCCTCCAGCATACTACAAACACCAGAAACTACTTGCAACTCCTGGACAGAGGACAAGGGTGATCAAGAAGCCGAGAGGGTCCATTGGTTTCGGGCCCAATGCGTGGTAGTAGCTGAATCATGGATCACAAACACAGAACTCAGTTCCTGAGGACGGCTTCAATGAGACAACCCACCATGTACTCCTACATGGCCTCTCACCGCTACCTTTACCAAATCGTGTTCACACACTTAGTTCTCAACAGTAGGACATGTTCACACACCATTCCAATTCATTCCCGATGAATCAGACCTGACTCAACTCTAAGCAGTAGCAGGCATGACAAACAAGCAAGAATGAGTAGGCACAACAGGGCTCAAACAATTCCTACTCATGCTAGTGGGTTTCATCTATTTACTGTGAAATGACAGGTCATGCAGAGGATAAAGGGGTTCAGCTACCGCAGCAAGTAACAGATGAATCGTGTTGTCCTAATGCATTAAAAGAGAGCAGGAGCGAGAGAGTGGGATTTTATCGGAATGAACAAGGGGGTTTTGCTTGCCTGGCACTTCTGAAGATAACATTGAGTCTTCATCAGTGTCAACGATCACATCATCGGTATCGCGTCTATCGAGAGGGGACAAATACCGGCAACACAGAAAGGAACACAATCAATGCAATGCACAATATGATGCATGCTCATGACATGGCAATATGAATGTGTTTTGAGCTAATGCAACTAGCAACAGATTAAATGAAGTTGGTTTGAATATAAAATTCAAATTCAAACTCCATATGTGATTAAATAAATGCCCTTTATATGATTTGTGCTAAACAGCAGCTATAAGTTGTTCTAACATTCATGAAAATGGTACAGATGGATTCCTTGAATTTTTCTGATAATTTTTCATATATAATTTATTTAATTTGGAGTTAGGGTTAATTTTCTATGATTTTTAGAAGTTTTAGGCATTTTCTGGAATTATTAAATCATTTAAGATTTATTTAAATTCCAGAAAGTAATTATTGCATCAGCATGACCTCATAGTGACGTCAGCAGGTCAACGGGCGCCGTCCAGGTCAAACTGACCTGTGGGACCCATATGTCAGCGTCACAGGTTAAACAGGGGGGGTTTAGTTTAGTTTAATTAAAGATTAGGGCACTAGGGCCCACATGTCAGTGTCAGCAGGGGGGTAATTAAATTAAAATAAACTAAACTAATTAACAGGGGGGCTGGCCCCACCGGTCATCGACCCAGGGGGAGGTCAAACCCCTGGTCAACAGGGCCTAACCCGCCGGCGGCTTGACGCCGGCGAGGCCGAGACGGCGGAGACCTTCGGGTTTCTTGCTCCGGCGTCCAAACGGGCGGATGAGGGCGTCTACGTGGAGCTGGGACTCGCCCGCATCCATCTGTGCAAACGGCAGGGGCTGAGGTGGCCCGAGCTCACCGGAGGCAAGCTCGCGGCGGTGGCCGGAGTTCGGTCGAGGTCGGGGTTGGCGTTAGGGGGCACGGGAGGGAAAGCTGGTGTGTGAGTTAGGTTCCTGGTGAGGTGTGGAGCACGTTGCCGTGCTCGGTAGCTAGCTCCGGTGGCTCTGGCCTTGTCCGCGTCATCGCCGGCGGTGAGGAGCTCACGGCCCCGGTGAAAAGGGCGGCTAGCATGCGGGAACGAGCGCGGGGAGGAGGGGAAATGGAAGAGGAGCTCACAGCGGATCCGGTAGAGGCAACGGCGAGGCCGGGGAGGGGCTGGAGCTCGCAAATCCTCGGAAGTTCGCCGGCGGCCGAAGGTTGGGGACGAGCTCCGGGAAGACGCTACAGGGCTCCCGCAGTCGAATGGGTTGGTGTAGAAGACGCAGAAGGCGATGGCGGCTCCTCTGAACTCATCGGAGAGGCACGGGGTGGACGGTGGCCGCGGTGATGCTCGTCGGCAGCGACGGGTGTGTTCGGTGGCTGCGCGCGAGAGAGCCAGAGGAAGAGAGGAGCTCGGGGAGAGAGTGAGAGGCCTGGGGGGGTGCGTGGCGTCGCGGACGGGGTCCAGGGCGACGAGAGGAAGCAGAAGGTGGCCAGGGGGGAAGCAGGAGGTGGCCGGGGCCTCTCGGGCGCGCGCCACGCCTCGCCTCTGTTCGTCCTCCTGGCAGAGGAGGAAGAGGACAAGGGGAAGGAGGTGGGCTGGGCCGGCCAGATGGAGCTGGGCCAGGTAAGTGGCGCCAGGTAAGTGGCCCAGTGGCTTTCTGCTCTGTTTTATTTTTTTTCTTCTGTTTTGTTTTATTTAATTTATTTTTCCACTGTTTTGAATTTAAAATAATTCAAACAATGCCAAAAACTCCTTTGAATATTTTATATTGCTAGATGGACTTTTCCAAAAGCTTATAAAATATTTCAGGGGTATTTGAAATTATATTCAATTATATGAATATAATTCAAATTCAAATAGCTAATGAATTAAATCCAAAGTCCCAAAAATAAATCCTTAAAAATGTTCAATATTTTGGTTGGGACCAGAACCCTTACCAAAAATTATCAAACATTTAAGAAGAGCATTTTGGAGCAATGAATGAGATTTCTAGGGTTTTTACCCCTCTTTTATTTAAGTTTTTGAGGCTTCCAAAATTCCTCAGTTCAGGTTTCAATAATTTAAACATGATGCTCAGATGAAGCTAGCCTAGAGCATTACCAGAAGCTAGGGATGTGACATAATTTCTTTTTCTGTGTCACATAGTGTCATTCTAATGCCGCATGTTGCCTGTAGTCCAGCCAATGATGATCTCCCCGCTTCATCGAGCGGGTCGTTGGCTCCATCGGATGTAGACTCCACCCCGACCGCCTCCACCCCTCGCGACACCGAGGACACCGAGGTGGGATCCCAAGAAGGGACCCATCAGGGGAAGGCTCCGGAGGCGCCACAAGGCGGCCTCCCGGACTTTGCGCCGGACTCCATATCAGAACCCGTAGTGGTTCCGGAGTCCGGCCGGCGGCCCCTTCGCAAGAAGGGCAAGACCATGACGCCGGCGGCTTCCGTCCAACCGGAGGCGCCGGACAATTTGTTGGAGGCGCTCCAGAGCGCTTCCATCAAGGAAGAACACCGCACTACTATGAGTGCGGTGATTCAGAAGGTACAACTCGCCAAGAGCGGGCTGACCGAAGCCTGCAGTAGCCTTCTATCAGGCTTTGAGGTAAGAAGTTAAAATTATGTAATGTAATACCGCATAGACAGTAGCCCCTGATGCTCGGTTCGGTGTTCGTAAAGGAAAGACGGACTGAGGATCTAAAAAAGATATACGCAGGGTTGCTAAAAAATTATGTCAATATGGGTTGCAGGTTGTGCTGCTGACCTCTGCCGCACTGACTGCGAAGGTCGGTGCTGTGAAGAAGGAGCTCAAGCGGTCCGAGCAAGAGCTCGGCCGCGCCAAGAAGCAGCTCCAGGACAAAGAAGGTGAGTAACACCACTTTGAACTTGTACCTTACAGAAAAGGATTTAGGT
This sequence comes from Triticum aestivum, assembly GCF_018294505.1. NCBI lineage: Eukaryota > Viridiplantae > Streptophyta > Magnoliopsida > Poales > Poaceae > Triticum > Triticum aestivum. The sequence goes on along the minus strand of NC_057804.1, from coordinate 482,033,749 downwards.
TGCAACAAAAAATAACAAGGACAACATGGGTACTGCAGGGGCCACAAACGAGGTGTCAACCCTGAAGGAAGCCGTGTCCGCGGCCGAACGCAGTGCGGCCGCGGAACGGACAGAGCGAGAAAAGCAGGAGGCGCAGTTGGCGGCGGTTCGGCAAGAGCTCCAGGCTCTCATGGAAAAGCATGAGAGTTTGGAGCGCGACTCAAAGACTCGAGAGTCCGAGCTTGCCTCGGCTCTCGAAAGTGCCAAAGCTGCCAAGGCTGAGGCCCATAAGGCCCTTCAGGAGGTGGAAGATGTGAAGAAAATAGCGGCAGGTAAGGCATTTTTCATGCAAAGCAAGCATGTTAATGTATACTACCTGACACTTACCCGGATTCGGAGCTCTCCAAGGCCATTTGCAGATTTGCCTCGCAGTGCATGCGATGCCACCGCATTCTATCGTGGTGAGGAGGGAAGCTCAACGGAGAAGGTCTTCTGGTCTCAGTATGCTGAGGCCGGCCATCCGGTGCCCCATAGCGACCAGCTGAAACAACTGGTCAAACTCCACAAGGTAGCTGAGGAGGCCATGAAGGGCCTCATAGTCCGGCTGTGGCCTGGAGAGGCCATGCCTGGAAGCTACTTCAGCCTCGTGCGGCGGCTGGTGGATGCGTGCCCCTGGGTGGAGGTCATCAAGCGCTCCTCCTGTATTGAAGGTGCTCGTCGGGCCCTTGCCCGCGCAAAGGTGCATTGGGGCAAGTTGGACGCGCCACCAACGGGCAAGGAATATCATACGCCTGAAATGTACTATAAGACTATCCTGAAGGGTGCCCGCAAGATTGCGGATGAGTGCCCTCGAGATGTAATTATTGAGTAAACTCGCTATGTAGTATCCTGTGCGCTGAAAACTTTGTTCATATGCGCTAAGCAACGCTTCTTGAATTTAAAATATTACCTTCTGTGCGGCCGTTTGTTAAATCTGAGAGATGGCAAGTCGTCGGCTTCAGCCCCAATGCCGCGAGTGCTGGGGTGTTCGGGATAAACTTGAGCACTCTTGTTCCCATTGTTGGGTCCATCTAGGGAGGCCCTCAGCACAACGAACAAGGCAACCGGACTTATAATGCTTGAACACTCTCACTTAGCCATAGAATTCTATAATTTTAAATTTCGGCGAAGCCCCTAGTATTCGGAAGACCGAATTCGGGGCGCTATCCATGCCTTTCGTCGGACATTATCCGGAACTTTGCTCGAAGCGGCGTAGGTCTTTAAGGACCCGAAAAAACCTCTTGAACAGCGACCAGTCTCTTGCCTTATCATGACGGTCAGTTTTAGCTTTCTCCACTGAGGCGTTAACCCAGCTCAACCGGGGCGCAATCGCAGTGGTTCTCCCAGTGCTACCTTAGCCGATAGAACGGAAACGTAAGGTGCCAAACATGGGAGCCGGGAAAACCCAACTATTGACCCAAGACATGATTCGGAGCCGATTCATATAACGCTATAAGTTCGGGGTGCCGCACTTGTGAAAGTGTTCGGACTTTATCACACCATAATGCGGGGAACATAAGCCCCTGGTGTATTCGGCCGTACCAAAATATACGGATGCAACATGTCGTAAATGAACATATATATATATATATAGAAAGTAATGCAATTATGGGCAAAAAAATGCTGCATTTTATTCAAGAAGGCCTGCTATGAGTGCGAAATGATACAAATAGTGTGGAAAGCAAGGGATTGGACGAATTAAAGGCATCTCCCTCCAGGGGTAGGCCACGGAATGGTGTATTTAACAAATTTAATGCTCGTAATGGAGACCACCTGAGTGTTCGTCGCGGCCTTTGTCTCTCCCTGGATGTTGTATCATGAGTTCGGCAGGTTCACCGCCGGACGGAGTCCTGTAAAAAAGGAGAAAAATAAAAGATAAAAAGAGCGACACACTTGGGAGCCCCTGGTGTGGTCGAACCGCACTCTGGGTTTGTTGTGGTCGTGCCCCTTCCCCTAGACCCATGGTATCTCCAAGGCGTAATTATGTACGTGGAGAGTTTGTCTTACAATTGTGCAAGGGCTGGGGTTGAGGCCGCATTGCTACTCGTGCTCGGAACGTGCCAGGTGGTCTTGGTTGATGTTGCTCCGGGCGCGTTTGGCCGTGTCCGGTCGTTTAACGGCCGGACTCGAAAATTGCCTTAAAAGGTTGCTCTGTACTTCTGCCGCGAGAGCCGCTATATGTTCCTCCGTTCGGAGGGAGCGTTCCGTGTTTCCATTGACTGTGATGACTCCACAAGGGCCTGGCATCTTGAGCTTAAGGTATGCATAATGCGGCACCGCATTGAATTTTGCAAACGCGGTTCGTCCGAGCAGAGCGTGATAGCCACTGCGGAACGGGACTATATCAAAGATTAACTCCTCGCTTCGGAAATTATCCGGGGATCCGAAGACCACTTCCAGTGTGACTGAGCCTGTACAACTGGCCTCGACACCTGGTATGACGCCTTTGAAGGTTGTCTTTGTAGGTTTAATCCTTGAAGGGTCTATGCCCATCTTGCGCACTGTATCCTGATAAAGCAGGTTCATGCTACTGCCGCCATCCATCAGGACTCTCGTGAGGTGAAATCCATCGACGATTGGGTCTAAAACCAATGCGGCGAATCCGCCATGGCGGATACTGGTCGGATGGTCTCTTCGATCGAAAGTGATCGGGCAAGAGGACCATGGGTTGAATTTTGGGGCGACTGGCTCCATCGCGTATACGTCCCTTAGTGCGCGCTTCCGCTCCCTCTTGGGGATATGCATTGCGTATATCATGTTTACCGTCCGAACTTGAGGGGGGAATCCCTTTTGTCCTTTGTTGTTCGGCGGCCGGGTCTCTTCCTCGTCATTGCTGTGTAGCCCCTTGTCATTGTTTTCGGCGATTAATTTGCCTGCCTGCTTGAATACCCAACAATCTCTGTTGGTGTGGTTAGCTGGCTTTTCGGCGATTCCATGTATTTGACAGGAGCGGTCGAGTATTCGGTCCAAATGGGACGGGCCTGGAGTGGTTCTTTTGAATGGCTTCTTCCGTTGACCGGGCTTGGAGCCTCGGAATCCGGCGTTGACTGCCGTATCCTCATTGCTGTCGCCGTTAATGCGGCGTTTGTTTTAGTTTTGACGCGACCTGCCATTGCGGTCCTTGGTATCCGGACTGCCAGCGTTTTTGCTGAGGTTGTTGCTGCGAGCTAGCCAACTATCCTCTCCCGCATAGAAGCGGGTCATGAGTGATGTGAGGGCTGCCATGGATTTCGGCTTTTCCTGTCCTAGGTGCCGGGCCAGCCACTCGTCGCGGATGTTATGTTTGAAGGCAGCGAGGGCCTCTGCATCCGGACAGTCGACGATTTGATTTTTCTTTGTTAAGAACCGTGTCCAGAATTGCCTGCCGATTCGTCTGGCTGCTGGATTATGTGGCTTAGGTCATCTGCGTCCGGTGGTCGCACATACATGCCCTGGAAGTTGTCGAGGAATGCGGCTTCCAGGTCTTCCCAGCATCCAATTGACTCTGCTGGCAGGCTGTTAAGCCAATGCCGAGCTGGTCCTTTAAGCTTGAGCGGGAGATATTTGATGGCGTGAAGATCGTCGCCGCGGGCCATATGTATGTGGAGGAGATAATCCTCAATCCAAACCACGGGGTCTGTTGTGCCATCGTAGGATTCGATATTAACGGGTTTAAACCCTTCAGGGATTTGATGATCCATTACTTCGTCAGTGAAGCATAGTGGGTGCGCGGCGCCTCTGTATTGAGAAATATCGCGACGCAGCTCGAGAGAGCATTGTCTGTTGTGTTCGGCCCGGCCGGAGTAGTTGTATCCGGCGCGACAGTATTCGTCGTGGGTCTTGGTGCGCCCACGTGATCCATAGATAGATCTGGATTGTCTTGCCTTGTCCTCCAATATATCTCGCAAGTCCGGCGCATTCCCCCGTGGCTTCATGCTTTTGGAGCGATGCCGGGGTACGGTTTTGGTGGAGGGCTTGCACGCCTCTCTGTCGCGACCACAAGGTGGTCGGTCTGCCGTATTGTGCGCTAGTGATGTAGGTTTGTACGCTTCCTCCTCTAGTCGGGGGAGCAACTTGCGTTTTGGGTAACTTTTGGAGGGTCGTTCGAGTCCATACTCTTCGGCCGTGAGGACCTCGGTCCATCTGTCGGCCAGCAGGTCTTGATCAGCTTGAAGCTGTTGCTGCTTTTTCTTTAGACTATTTTTTGTGGCCATTAGCCTGCGTCTGAAACGCTCTTGTTCGATGGGATCCTCAGGCACGATGAATTCGTCGTCGTCGAGGCTTGCCTCGTCTCCGGAGGGAGGTATGTAATTATCATCCTCGACCTCTTCGTCTGCCGCCCTCTCGTGAGGGATTTCTTCTGCCTCCTGCGCTGAATCTTGCTGGAGGGGGTTATCTTCGGCACTTTCTGGGGTGTTATTATCTCCTGTGCCGGAATCTCCATTCTTGCTATGGCGGGATTTAGAGCGGCGCTGCTGACGTCGGCGCTTGGGCTATTTCTTTAAGGAATCTGCCTTCGCTGCTTCTTCGCCGTCCCCATCTTTTGGGGTGTCCACCATGTATATGTCGTATGACGAGGTGGTTTTCCAGTGTCCTATAGGCGCTGGCTCTTGATAGTCTCCTGCATCATCGTCCATACCGTTGATGTCTTCGGAGTCGTAGTCGAGTACGTCGGTTAGATCGTCGATGGTGGCTACGTAGTGGGTGGTGGGTGGGGTCCGAATTTCTTCGTCGTCCGCGTCCCAACCATCCTGGCCGTAGTCCGGCTAGGGCTCTCGGATAGCGAGAGGTGCTTCAGTGAATTTAAGATGTCGCCGAAGGGTGAGTGTTGAAAGATGTCCGCAGCGGTGAACTCCATGATCGGCGCCCAATCGGATTCGACTGGCAGGGGCGCAGGAGGTTCGGAGTCCGGCAGGGAGTCCGGCACCTCGGAGTCATGAGCTTTATGCGGGACAAGATAAGTGTTCGGCTCCATCGCCGTAGAAGTTGCAGCTCCCGAGGCGGTGTCTAGCCATCCGTCCTCGATCTGTGCGATCGGCTCCGGACTATGGGCCGGAGCGGATTCGTGTGCGGCCTCCAAGATGCTGTCCGGGGGCAGAGTTAGGTCGTGCCCATCGTGACAGCGCGACACGCTCGGCTGTGGCTCAAATCCATCGAAGATCAAGTCCCCGCGGATATCGGCCATGAAGTTTAGGCTTCCAAACCTGACCTGACGGCCAGGGGCGTAGCTTTCGATCTGCTCCAGATGGCCAAGTGAATTGGCCCGCAGTGCGAAGCCGCCGAATACGAAGATCTGTCCGGGGAGAATAGTCTCACCCAGGACTGCGTCGTTGTCGATTGAAGAGGCCATCAAGCCTATCGGTGACGACACAGAGGAACTCTCAATGAAAGCACCAATGTCGGTGTCAAAACCGGCGGATCTCGGGTAGGGGGTCCCGAACTGTGCGTCTAGGCGGATGGTAACAGGAGACAAGGGACACGATGTTTTACCCAGGTTCGGGCCCTCTTGATGGAGGTAAAACCCTACGTCCTGCTTGATTGATATTGATATTGTGGATGTTTACAAGAGTGGATCTACCACGAGATCAAGGAGGCTAAACCCTAGAAGCTAGCCTATGGTATGATTGTAATGGTTGTTGTTGTTGTGTCCTACGGACTAGAGCCATTCGGTTTATATAGACACCGGAGAGGGCTAGGGTTACATAGAGTCGGTTACAATGGTAGGAGATCATATCCGTATCGCCAAGCTTGCCTTCCACGCCAAGGAAAGTCCCATCCGGACACGGGACGAAGTCTTAAATCTTGTATCTTCATAGTCTTGGAGTCCGGTCGATGATGATAGTCCGGCCGGTGATAGTTCGGCTGATGATGGTAGTCCGGCTATCCGGACACCCCCTAATCCAGGACTCCCTCACCACCCACTGTTGACCTTAGGGGGTTCCTGCAAACCAACATGAGAGACGCACGGATCGCCATTATGATTGCCGGCCGGCCATTGGTCGCTTCGAGAGTGGTGAGGGCACTAAGGGCCTACTGAGGTGATGCTTGCGGGGCTGCCGCAGGCCAGAGCTTGATCACTCAGATTTATCGATGTTGCAGGGACGGACCCATGCGCAAGCGCCGTGCCAGCGTGAGCAGTTCCAGTGGTAGGTGCCAATTGTGGAGATGATAATCACAGAAAAGTTAAGCATAGAAGGCAAATCAGCTTAGGTAATGCAGGAGAGGGTACATGCCACTAGGTCAGGCCCGAGCGGCTTAGGGCATGATGCAGCCTGAGGGGCGCCCCCTAGCAAGGTAAACTGAAGGCATAAGCAAAAAGGGATACATGCCGCAGGGACAAACCCACGCGACCTGGGAATGATGCAGCCCTGGGGGCGCTCCCGGCTGACATGAACTTGGAAGATGTCACCTGATTCCATTGCAGATGTAGGGGTGTTGGAGTAGCTGAAGACACGCAGTGAAGAGCTTGGCCCTCATGAGCCACCAGAGCCTTGAGCCTCGGGAGGCTCTTGGGGCCCTGGTGGTTCCCTGAGAACCACCTCCATCTCCGCCAGAACCTCGTGATGCCTGGCCTCTTGAGCCGCCAGGATGCTCCGCAATGGCGCTGGTGAGAAGCAACAGCGTTCGGCAGGCCAAAAGGCATGCGAACGTAGCTGTGCGGAGGACCCTCACAACGTCCCACATGTGAAGGCTAGAGGCTCTCCTGAGACGTGGCTCGATTGAGCCATGGTATGTTGATGCAGACACGCAGCCCGCCATCCTCGCCTGGATGGGGAGCTACGCCAGGCAGGCGGCGATCGCTGCGTATGACTCTTGATTCCTGTAGCTCCTGGGTGATCTTGGTGGTGAACTCCTCAGGGTTGGGTCTCCCTTGGCTCATGCCTTCCTGAGGGAAACGTGCTGCAAAGCACACCTCCAAGTGGTGCCAGAGCACCTCCCTCGTGATCTTGGAAAAGTCTGAGGCCCTCCAGAAGAGAGCCCCCGAGCCCTGCCCGAGGAGGGTGCCAGGAGCGCCTTCTTATGCGACAGAGGGAGGCGCCCCTTGCGCGGGCGCAGATCTTGGTGCGACACCTCCGGAGATGCCAATCTCCAGAGGCCTTGAGCCGGGCGATGTTTTCTTCTTCTTGGGAGCTACCTCAGGAGGGTTCTCGCTCTTGCAGCCTGGGTCTTCAATTGAGGCAGCTTGAAAGGCGCGCTCGAGCGAGCACACCACGTCCTTCTCTTCATAGGGGACTATGAAAACCCCGCCGCTTCCTGGCATCTTGAGAACATTGTAGCCATGGTGGGTCACCGCCATAAATTTGGCCAATGCTAGATACCCAAGGATGGCATTGTACGGCAGGCGAATATGGGTGACGTCGAAGTCGACGAGCTCAGTCCGATAGTTGTTGCGCTGTCCGAAGGTGACAGGGAGGCGAACCTGCCCTATCGGAGTGGTGGAGCCGTCAGTAACTCCGAAGAAAGGCTTGGTAGGCTGGAGCTGATCATAGGGAACTTGAAGGTGGTCGAACATCTCGACGGACAGGACATTGAGGCCTGCACCGCCATCGATGAGAGTCCGGGTGACTTGCACATTGCTGATGACTGGGGAGTAGAGCATTGGGAGGACGCCGGCTGTTGCCGCACACTTGAGTTGGTCTGCTGAGCTGAAAGTGATGGCACGCATGGACCATCTGAGCGGGCGCGTGGCCTCGAGCTTGGGGAGGACTGCATTCACCCCGCGACCAAACTGCTTGAAGATGCGTTGAGAGGCTGCGGCCTGGGCACCGCCCAGGATGCAAGCGATGGCACACGGCTCCTGGAAGCCCCTAGCCCCTCGTCCTGGTGGTGGTCATCATTCCTTCTTGGCAGCGGCAGCGGAGGAAGGCTTGCGTTGCCCTACGGGCGGTCCTCACGAGGCTGATCCCTCTAAGCTCCCTCGTGAGGCTAGTTCTGCCAGCGATCCTCACGAGGTCGGTCACACCACTCGTGGCGAGGGCCTCGGTCTTCCCATCGTCCTCCGCCTCTTCCTCCATGGAGGCCGTAGCCCTGATCGTTACGCTCGGGGCGTCGACCGATGCGTCCTTCGCGAACGGCTCTGAGCTTGTGGCATTCTTTGATGTTGTGAGTGTAGAGGTTGTGGTAGGCGCAGAATCGGCTACCCTTGGACGACTCCGGCTGGTCACTGCCGTGCTTCATGTCTGGCTCCACTTCTAGCACGGCTGCTCCTTTACGCTTCACATCCTTGGCCTCGGCCTTCTTCTCCTCTGGGTAGTAGCTGGAAGCTCGAGGAGGGAGAGGCGTCCCTCCTCAGCTCTTGCGTACTTGGTCGCCAGGTTGAACAGCTCCAGAGATGTGCACATATCCTCATGAATGGCGACCTACTCCTTCATCTTGACGTCGCGGACACCATCGGAGAACGCTGAGATGATGGCCTCATCCGTTACCCTGGGGATCTTGAGGCGAGCATTGTTGAAGCGCTGGATGTACTTCTGCAGGGTTTCTCCAGGCTGCTGCTTGATGCGTCGCAGGTCACCCACGGCCGGAGGGCGATCGCGAGTGCCTTGGAAGTTGGCGATGAAGCGGCTGTGCATCTCGTCCCAAGAGGAGATCGAGCCGGGAGTTAGGTTCAGGAGCTAGGTGCGGGCACCATCCTTGAGTGCCATGGGGAACCAGTTCGCCATGACCTTTTCATCTCCACTGGCCGCCTGGATGCCGAGCTCATAGAGCTGCAGGAACTCTGCGGGGTTGGTGGTGCCGTCGTAGCGAAGAGGCAGGTCCGTCTTGAACTTGCCGGGCCAAGCGACACTATGCAGCTCGGTGGTGAAGGTGCGGCAGACTGCTGTGGCCACCAGAGCTTTTTGCAGACGCGGTGCCTGCTCTTGGTGATCCTTGGGCGCTGCCGCCTGTGGCGGCGCAGGGTCTTGGAGTGCTGGCGCAGGGATGCGGTCTTGCTACACTGGTGCAGGGAGCACGTGAGCGCCTTCTTGAGGACGAGGGATCTCTTGACAGCACCTTTCTTGCCGCGCGGGTGCTAGGCGTGGCGGGTCGCGCCCAGGGGCCGCATGCCTTGGAGCCACGGCGCCTTCTTGGGGAGGAGGTGGAGGAGGCACCCCCTGAGCCTCATCGCCCATGCAGGACGGAGGGCGAGGTAGTGAGAGGGACTGCGCAGGGGAGCCCCCTACGGCACTGACGAGCTCGGTGATGCGAGCAAGCCACTCCTCGTAGAGGTCGTCGATGGGGCAGTAGTGTAGGAGCTCACGTGCTAGGAGCAACGCGGTGTGCGCGTCCGTGGGGGCGCGACGAGCGTGAGACGACGAACCAGCTGGGGTCAGCGACGGAGTGGCGGTGCGGCCTTCCAGCCGCACCGAAGGGTGCACCAAAGATGCTTGCTGCTCGTTCCCCGCTGGACCGGTGGCGGCATGAGCGGCAGGCGACGGAGAACGACAAGGAGCCCCACCGACGGGAGCCGTCTGGGCGACGTGGGCGGCGAGAGCAGCCCGGCGCTCGGCGTGAGCTTGGCGAGCATCTGCCATGGATGCGATGGAACAACGGGACGCAGATGAGCGGAGAAAAGATTCTGGCGCACCCCTACCTGGCGTGCCAAACGTCGGATTTCGGGTTCCGGCAAGACTCTTAAGGTTCGAACTCTGGGGTGCGCGCGAAGATCTTCTCCCTACCGATCCGTTCCCTCACCTCGCCGTGATTCTAACCTAACAAGATGAACAACACAAGGGACACGAGATTTATACTAGTTCAGGCCACCATTGTGGTGTAATACCCAACTCCAGTGTGTGGTGTGTGGATTGCCTCTGGGGCTGATGATGATCAGTAAAAGGGGAAGAACGACCTCGCAAGGGGAGGAGTTCTTGTGCTGTGTTTGTGGTTCTGGTCAAGGTTCGATTGGTCGATCCCCTTGCCTTGGGGATGGCTAGTCCTATTTATAAAGGCCTTGGTCCTCTTCCCAAATATTGAGCGGGAAGGGATTCCACAATGGCGGGATTTTGAAAGGGGACAGCCAGTACAAGCTATCCTGACTAAAGGTGGTCTTCGACTGCCAAAGGCACCGGTGATGACGCTGTCTTGGGCTCCACGGTGACCTCCATCTTGTCGTCCTCCTGGTCTTGGTCTTGTTGCACCAATATGGAAACCTTTGCCTGATGCCTTTGTACTCCACGCATGCGCTTGCCCCCTTAGCACCAAAGAGGAAACAAGGACACTGTGCCTATCTGGCGCCCGCCTGGTCTCGATCGTCATGGCTTGCATCATGTGCACCTCGCGAGGTACTCCTTGCCTTGATCTCTCCACCTCCTCGTGAGCCTGCCTGGCGAGGCCGCCCCTGAGGGGGCCTTGCGTCGTCCGCCTCGCGAGGCTTGGCCCCTCGCGAGGGTCTTGAACTTGGGTTGATGAAGATGGGCCAAACTGGGCCACTGGTGAGCCGCGCCGCAGGCCGAAGGCAGGCAAGTCTGGATACCCCCATATCCAGGATGCCGACAGCGATCGTGATCACCCGCCACGCCGCCGCGCCCACCTCGAGGGTGGAAGCGGGTCATCCCGCCGCCATGCTCCAGTAAAGCGCGAGGCGGAGTCCGACTGTGCTCAAGAGGTAGCCATCGGGTTCCCCTCGCGAGCTGTGACAGGGCGCGTGCTGCTTTTGTTTTTGCTTTCAAGTTTGGGGCCCCATGGGGGCGAGCAACAAACTATGATTTCCTAGTTAATCTGCTGCATCTTTTATTCCTGTGTTGTGTTATGCCATGCTTGTTGTGTGTTGGCGTGTAAGAACAACTTAGCTTAGTACGGTTGAAGTAAGCCTCGCCTCGCGAGGTGCCCGCTTCAGGTTTTTTCAGACGTCCTGAGAGCTGCGAAGAAAACTCATAAAGAACCAGTTATTTTAAGATCTTGGTTGCTAGGGCCGCCGGCAGCGGCCCGACGCTTTGTGTCGCGGTACCCGAGGGGTACGGACTGGGATGGATGTTCCCGCTGTGGGTCCGAACGAGAGAGCCTCGCGAAATATAGGAGAGAAAAGGCTCACGAGGGCACCCGCGCAGCCACCTCGCGAGGCTTATGAGAGAGAGAGAGAGAGAGAGAGAGAGAGAGAGAGAGAGAAAATCAAATAGAGAGCTGAAAGCAGAAATGGAAGCACAAAGCGAAGGAACACCAGAAGCAACTTCAATCGAGATTCAACAAAGAGGGACGAACCAACTGCAGAAAGCAAATGAAAAAGCCACGTCCGGCACCTAGTCTAGTCTTTGACATCTTCTCACAAGTGCGGAGCTAAGTGCTGCCACTGGGTGTGGGCGGGAGCCCCAAAGGCACAAGGTTGGCCTCCTGAGACTCCGGGGCGTGTATAGCCCCACTCATTATTACGTGAGAGTGTCACGGGCGGCGAGTTTCACAGGCACTGGGCCTTCTTCATAGGCACCGGGCCTTGCTTCATGGGTAGAACTTCTTGAGGTGTTGGATGTTCCAGGCGTTCGGGATGGGTACCCCTTCTTGAGTCTCCAAGCGTGCGGCACCAGTCCTAGAGACGTGGACGACCTTGAATGGGCCTTCCCACATGGGTGAAAGCTTATGCAGCCCTTCCCTAGAGGGGACCCGCCTCAGCACGAGGTCACCTACCTCGATCGTCCTGGGGCGGATGCTGCGACAGTGATACCGCCGCAGCGCCTGTTGGTATCTTGCCACCCGTAGAGCGGCTTCACGGCGGCGTTCCTCCCCCAGCACGAGGTCCATCCTCCGCATGGCATCCTGCCGCGTCTCATCAAACGTCAGGACCCGCGTGGAGCGACGCCTATCCTCGTGAGGGAGAACTGCTTCCGCTCCATAGATGAGCAAGAACGGGGTCTCGCCTATTGACTTGGTAGCAGTTGTGCGGATGGACCACATCACGGACTGGAGCTCGTCGTGCCAGCCCCTGCCGCAGGCCTCTAGCTTCTTCTTGAAAGTCCTGATTTTGAGGCCCCTCAGGACCTCTGCGTTGGCCCGCTTGGCCTGGCCGTTGCTCCGGGGGTGCGCCACCGAAGCATAACAAATCTGTGTTCCAAAGTTAGCACAATATGTTTTAAAGAGATTGCTGGTGAACTGCGAACCGTTGTCAGTGATGATGCGGTTAGGGACCCCGAAGCGGCTCATGAGGCCCTTGATGAACTTGACCGCAAAACCGGCTGGGATGGTGCGAACGGCTTCCACCTCCGCCCATTTGGTGAACTTATCGATGGCGACGTAGAGGTAGTGGTAGCCCCAGGCGCTCGGGGGAACAGCCCCAGGATATCCAGCCCCCAGACCGCAAACGGCCACGAGAGCGGGATGGTCTGCAGGCCCTGCACCGGCTGGTGGATCTGCTTGGCGTGGAACTGGCAGGCTTCGCAGGACTTCACCAGCTCGACCGCGTCGTTGAGCGCTGTAGGCCAATAGAACCCACTGCGAAATGCTTTGCCGACGAGGGTCCGTGATGACGAGTGGTGTCCGCAATCTCCGTCGTGTATGTCGGCTAGTAGCTCTTTCCCTTGCTCCTTGGAGATGCAACGCAGAGAAACGTCATTCGGCCGTTTCCGGTATAGCTCACAGTCTTGGATGCAGTAGGCGGTGGCCTGCCGTGCTACACGCTCCGCGTCCTCCTCCTTGTCCGGCAGCGTCCCTTGCATCAGGTATTCCTTGAATTCCTTGGTCCAGCATCCCTCTTGAGGCTCCAGTGCCAAGAGTAAGCGTGCTCCTGAGGTCGGGCCGCAAGCGGGGGCTCCTATGGCAGGCGGCTGAGGGAGCTCTTCCCGAGGCTACGTCGTCCTTGAAAGTGGCGGCGCTGCCGATGGCTTGAAGAGCCGTTCCTCAAAAACGTCAGGCTCCTGAGGCAGCCGCCTAGACGCCCTCTTGGCGATGTCATCAGCCTCTTGGTTGGTGCTGTGAGGCACATGTTGCAGTTCCAGCCCCCAGAGCTGCTTCTCCATCTTGCACACGTCTGCGAGGTATGCTCCCATATGCTCATCCTTTGGCTCGTATACCTTGTTGTAGAAGTTGACGAGGAGTTGCGAATCCCCCTTGATGACGAGTCGTTTTACTCCCAACACTGCTGCAGCCCTCAGGCCTGCTATGAGGCCCGCGTACTCTGCTATGTTGTTGGAGACCTTCTCCCCCTGCTGGAACCAGAGTTGTACGGCATAGTAGAGCTTGTCCTGAGTGGGCGATATCAGCACTGCGCCAGCCCCCGCACCTTGTCGCGAGAAGGCGCCATCAAAATACATGACCCAGACGTCTGGTGCCTCACTTCTTGGGGAGAGAATGATCCTCGCCTGCCTTGAGCTCCGGCGCATCTGCCCACTCTGCTACAAAATCAGCAAGTGCGGCTCCCTTGATGACCCTGGTTGTGCTGAACTCCAACTGAAACGCTTGCATCTTGATGTTCCATTCAGCAACTCTCCCAGTGGAGTTGGGGCTCCTGAGTACCCTTTGCAATGGGTAGGCCGAAACAACTTTGATGGGGTGACCTTGGAAGTAGTGCCGCAGCTTACGCGAGGCCACCAAGAGCGCAAGCAAGAGCTTCTAAGGCATGGGGTATCGTGACCTTGCATCCCGTAGCACCGTGCTGATAAAGTACACCGGGTGCTCGACGAGGGTGGGCGTGCTGATGCAGCCTATGCCTTCCTTAGGTTGGGGAGCTTCCTGAGGCAATGGAGCCCCCAGCGCCTGGTTGCCTAGGCCAGCCTCCTCAGCCATGGGGGTGTCTTCCTGCCGGGCTTGGTTCCCTGCCGCCGTTACCATGGTCCTCACGAGGCCCTCCTGGCCTTGTGTCGCCCCCGCTAGTGTTGAACATGAGCTGGACGCGGCCTTGACTTGGTGCTCCTCCCAAACCGCCACCAGGGCTGTGCTGGCAGAGTAGGGAGTGGCGACAAGGTAGATCACCAGGGGCTCGAGAGGGCGCGGTGCCACCATCACTGGAGGGCTGGTTAAGTACCTCTTGAGGTCTTGAAACGCTTGGTCAGCCTCACTCAAATGGTCCCTTTTTCTTCACCAACTTGAAGAACGGTAGGGCGCACTCCCCCAACTTGGAGATGAAGCGCCCTAACGCAGTCACGCGGCCGGTGAGTTTTTGCATTTCTCTGAGGGTCTGTGGTGGACTCATATCTTCGATTGCTTTGATCTTCTCCGGGTTGGCCTCGATCCCCCTGTGGGATATGAGGTAACCCAGCAGCTTGCCCGAAGGGACACCGAACACGCATTTCTCCGGGTTGAGTCGTAGGTCTACTTGGCGAAGGCTTGCGAAGTTCTCCTCCAAGTCCTGGATTAAGGTCCTTGCTTCCCGTGGCTTTACCAAAATGTCGTCGACATAAGCCTCGGCGTTCTTTCCGAGCTTCTGGCCCAAGGCCATGTGCATCTGCCATTGGAAGGTCACGCCCGCGTTGCGCAACCCGAACGACATGCAAGTGTAGCAGTACACCCCACACGGGGCCAGGAAAGTTGTCTTCTCTATGTCTTCCACAACCATTTTGATCTGGTGATGACCCGAGAACGCATCTAGGATACAAAGCAGGTTGCACTCGGTGGTGGAGTTGACGATCTGGTCAATGCGGGGAAGTGGGAACGGATCTTGTGGGCAGGCCTTGTTGAGGTTGGTGAAGTCGACGCACATGCACTCCTTTCCTCCTTTTTTCGGCACCACGACAGGGTTTGCCAGCCACTCGGGGTAGAGAACCTCGCGAATGACCCCTACTGCTTCCAGCTTGCGGGTTTCCTGGTCAATGAAGGCATGCTTCTCCGTGGACTGCCGCCTCGCCTTTTGCTTCGCAGGGCGCACATTGGGGCACGCGTTCAGGTGATGCTCAATCACTTCCCTTGGAACCCCCACTAGATGCTTTGGTTCCCATGCAAACACCTCCGTGTTCGCACGCAAGAATTTCACCAGCGCTTCCTCTTGGCCTGGGTCGAGGTTGGCACCTATGGTGAAGGTAGCTCCCGAGGACCCGTTTTCCTTGACAGGCACTTGCTTAGTCTCCGCCTTATCCTGAGTGAACAACTACTTCTTTTTGGTCGGTGCAACTTCCTTGGCCTCGAGGTCGTCTGCATATGCGGGCTGCACCGTTGCGGCTATCTTGAAGGCCAGCTTGGGTGCCAGCAGAGCCTCCTAGGTATCTCCAGCTACGGTGAGGACACCGCCGCTCCCGAGCATCTTCATGAGGTTGTAGGCAGGATGGGTGGCCGCCATGAACTCAACCAGGGCAGAGTACCCGAGGATGGCGTTTTATGGGAGGCCAATGTGAGCAACATCAAAGTCGATCAGCTCTGTGCGGTAGTTGTCGTGGGTGCCGAAGGTCACGGGGAAGCAGATCTGCCCCAGGGGACTGGAAGAACCGCCCCCAACGCCCGAGAAGGGCCTGCTGGGTCGAAGCTACTCCAATGGTACATGGAGGAGGCTAAAGGCCTCGACCGAGAGCACGTTGCGGCCGGCACCGCCGTTGATGAGGGTCTTGGTGACGGCCACCTGGTAGATGGTGGGCATGCAGATCATTGGGAGTGCCCCTGAATAGGCGGCGTTGACGGGGTGATCTTCCGAGCTGAAGGTCAAGTCGGCCTTAGGTGCCACCCAGCCCGGGGGAGCTCCTCATCGTGTGAGGACAGCACCGATCTGGCAAAAGAACGGCTTGGTGTGGCGGTCCGAGGGCGGCGCCTGTGAATCGCCCAGGAGTGATGCGACAACCGGGGGCACCGATGCAGCATAGTGGGCGAGGAAGAGGCCGCGCAGCTCCCTCCAGGAGGCCACGGAAGAAGCCGGCAGGTTGAGCAGCCACGCACGTGGGACACCAGTGAGGGTCATGGGAAGCCAGTTGGCCATGATCTTGTCGTTGCCTCCGGCCTTGAGGATGGCCTCCTCGTACCAGCAGGAAAACCACCAGGTCCGTTGCGCCGTTGTAGCATGGCGGCAACTCCAGCTTGAATCTTGTCGGCCACTGCACCTGCCGCAGGGCGGAGGCCAAGGGTCGGAACCCCTGGCCCCAGCGCTGGCGTCGGTCACCGAAGCCGGAAGCGCGTTGTTTGCCATAAGGGCGAAGCTCGGTGTGGTGGAGACGGGTCGACGGAGGGAAGGACTCCGGTGCACCCCAACCTGGCGCGCCAAATCATGGATATCTGGTTCTGGCAAAACCCTTAAGGTTCGAACAACGGGGTTTGCACGAAGATTTCTCCCTATCGAATCTCTCTCTCTCTCTGCCTCATCGTGATCCCTAGGCTTAGCTAAGCGAAATCACAACACAAGAGACACGAGGTTTATACTAGTTCAGGCCACCATTGTGGTGTAATACCCTACTCAAGTGTGTGGTGTGGTGGATTACCTCTTGGGCTGATGATGAATAGTACAAGGGGAAGAACAGCCTCCTGAGGCAAGGTGTTCTTGTGCTTTGTGGGTGGTTCTGGTCCGAATGCATCCGTCCCTCTCTATGGTGGTGGCTAGTCCTATTTATAAAGGCCCTGGTCCTCTTCCCAATTATTGAGCGGGAAGGGATTCCACAACGGCGGTATTTGAAAGGGGATAGCTAGTACAGGCTATCCTGACTAAAGGTGGTCCTCACCTGCCAAAGGCTCTGATGATGACGCCGTCTTGGGCTCCAGAGTGACCTCTGTCTTGCCGTCCTGCTAGTCCTGGTCTTGTTGCATCAATATGGAAACCTTTGCCTGATGCCTTCGTACTCCGCGACTGTGCTTGCCCTCTTAGCACCAAAGGGGAAACTAGTATATTGCGCACGCTGGTGCCCACCTGGCGCCCGCTTGGCCTTGGTCATCATGGCTTGCGTCATGGGAACCTCGCGAGGTACCCTGTGCCTTGATCTCTCCGCCTCCCCCGCGAGCCTGCCTTGGGAGGCCGCACCTGAGGAGGCCTTGCGTCATCCTCCCCGAGAGGTTTGGCCCCTTGCGAGGGTCTTGAGTATTTGGTTGATGAATACGGGCCGCACTGGGCCGCTGGTGGAGCCGCGCAGTGGGCCATAGGCAGGCAGGTCTGGATAACCCATATCCAGAACACCGACAAACACTCATCTTTTCTCTATCTTCTGCCAAGGTCGGGCATTGAGCTGTGCTCAATTTCACACCTTGCAAAATAGGTAAGAACCCCTTCTTGGACTGATCCATATTGAACTTCTTCAATATCTTATCAAGGTATGTGCTTTGTGAAATACTGATGAGGCGTATCGATCTATCTCTATAGATCTTGATGACTAATATGTAAGCAGCTTCTCCAAGGTCCTTTATTGAAAAACACTTATTCAAGTAGGCCTTTATGCTATCCAAAAGTTCTATATCATTTCCCATGAATAGTATGTCATCCACATATAATATGAGAAATGCTACAGAGCTCCCACTCACTTTCTTGTAAACGCAGGCTTCTCCATAAGTCTGCATAAACCCAAACGCTTTGATCATTTCATCAAAACAAATGTTCCAACTCTGAGATGCTTACACCAGCCCATAGATTGAGCGCTAGAGCTTGCACACCTTGTTAGCATTCTTAGGATCGACAAAACCTTCCGGCTGCATCATATACAATTGTTCCTTGAGGAAACCGTTAAGGAATGCTGTTTTGACGTCCATTTGCCATATCTCATAATCATAGAATGCGGCAATTTCTAACAAGATTCGGATGGACTTCAGCTTTGCTACGGGTGAGAAAGTCTCATCATAGTCAACCCCTTGAACTTGTCGATAACCCTTAGCGACAAGCCGAGCTTTATAGATGGTCACATTACCATCCGCGTCAGTCTTCTTCTTAAAGATCCATTTATTTTCTATGGCTCGCCGATCATCGGGCAAGTCTGTCAAAGTCCATACTTTGTTTTCATACATGGATCCTATCTTGGATTTCATGGCTTCAAGCCATTTGTTGGAATCTGGGCCCGCCATCGCTTCTTCATAGTTCGAAGGTTCACCGTTGTCTAACAACACGATTTCCAGGACAGGGTTGCCATACCATTTTGGTGTGGAACGTGTCCTTGTAGACCTACGAAATTCAGTAGCAACTTGATCCGAAGTTACTTGATCATCATCATTAACTTCCTCTCTAGTCGGTGCAGGCACCATAGAAACATCTTCCTGAGCTGCGCTACTTTCCGGTTCAGGAGGCAGTACTTCATCAAGTTCTACTTTCCTCCCACTTACTTCTTTCGAAAGAAACACTTTCTCCAGAAATGATCCATTCTTGGCAACAAAGATCTTGCCTTCGGATCTGAGGTAGAAGGTATACCCTATGGTTTCCTTAGGGTATCCTATGAAGACGCATTTTTCCGACTTGGGTTCGAGTTTTATCAGTTTGTAGTTTCTTGACATAAGCATCGCATCCCCAAACTTTTAGAAACGACGGCTTAGGTTTCTTCCCAAACCATAATTCATATGGTGTCATCTCAAAGGATTTAGACGGTGCCCTATTTAAAGTGAATGTGGTTGTCTCTAAAGCATAACCCCAAAATGATAGCGGTAAATCGGTAAGAGACATCATAGATCGCACCATATCCAATAGAGTGCGATTACGACGTTCGGACACACCATTATGCTGAGGTGTTCCAGGCAGCGTGAGTTGTGAAACAATTCCACATTTCCTTAAGTGTGTACCAAACTCGTGACTCAAATATTCTCCTCCATGATATGATCGTAGGAACTTTATTTTCCTGTCACATTGATTCTCCACCTCACTCTGAAATTCCTTGAACTTTTCAAAGGTATCGGACTTGTGTTTCATCAAGTATACATACCCATATCTACTTAAGTCATCAGTGAGGGTGAGAACATAACGATAGCCACCACGAGCTTCAATGCTCATTGGACCGCACACATCAGTATGTATTATTTCCAACAAGTTGGTTGCTCGCTCCATTGTTCTGGAGAACGGAGTCTTGGTCATCTTGCCCAAGAGGCATGGTTCGCACTTGTCAAATGATTCATAATCAAGAGACTATAGAAGTCCATCTGCATGGAGTTTCTTCATGCGTTTGACACCAATGTGACCAAGGCGGCAGTGCCACAAGTATGTGGGACTATCATTATTAACCTTACATCTTTTGGTATTCACACTATGAATATGTGTAACATCATGTTCGAGGTTCAATAAGAATAAACCATTGACCAACGGGGCATGACCATAAAAAATATCTCTCATATAAATAGAACAACCATTATTCTCGGATTTAAATGAGTAGCCATCTCACATTAAACGAGATCCAGATACAATGTTCATGCTGAAAGCTGGCACTAAATAACAATTATTGAGGTTTAAAACTAATCCTGTAGGTAAATGTAGAGGTAGTGTGCCAATGGCGATCATATCGACCTTGGAACCATTCCCGACGCGCATCATCACCTCATCTTTCACCAGTCTCCGCTTATTCCGCAGCTCCTGTTTTGAGTTACAAATATGAGCAACTGCACCGGTATCAAATACCCATGAGCTACTATGAGTACTGGTAAGGTACACATCAATAACATGTATATCACATATACCTTTGGTGTTGCCGGCCTTCTTATCTGCTAAGTACTTGGGGCAGTTCCGCTTCCAATGACCATTTCCCTTGCAATAAAAGCACTGATTCTCGGGCTTGGGTCCATTGTTTGGCTTCTTCCCAGCAACTGATTTATCGGGCGCGGCAACTCCCTTGCCATCCTTCTTGAAATTCTTTTTACCCTTGCCTTTCTTGAAACTAGTGGTCTTATTCACCATCAACTTTATGTTCTTTTTTGATTTCCACCTCTGCTGATTTCAGCATTGAATATAACTCAGGAATGGACTTCTCCATCCCTTGCATTTTGTAGTTCATCACAAAGCTCTTGTAGCTAGGTGGGAGCGACTGGAGGATTATGTCAATGACCGAGTCATCTGGGAGATTAACTCCCAACTGAGACAAACAGTTGTGTAACCCGGACATAGTGAGTATGTGCTCACTGACAGAAATGTTTTCCTCCATATCGGAGAACAGTAGAACTTGTCGGAGACTTCATATCTCTCGACCCGGGCATGAGCTTGGAAAACCATTTTCAGCTCTTGGAACATCTCATATGCTCCGTGCTGCTCAAAATGCTTTCGGAGCCCCAGTTCTAAGCTGTAAAGCATGCCGCACTAAACCAGGGAGTAATCATCACTACGCGACTGACAGTCTTTCATAATGTCTTGAGTTGCTGGGAAAATGGGTGCTTCACCTAGCGGTGCTTCTAGGACATATGCTTTGTTGGCAGCTATGAGGATGATCCTCAAGTTCCGGACCCAGTCCCTATAGTTGCTACCATCATCTTTCAGCTTGGTTTTCTCTAGGAACGCATTGAAGTTGAGGGCAGGATTAGCGTGGGCCATTTGATCTACAAGACATATTGCAAAGATATTTTCGACTATGTTCATGATAATTAAGTTCATCTAATCAAATTTTAATGATCTCCCACTCAGATAGACATCCCTCTAGTCATCTAAGTGATACATGATCCGAGTCAACTAGGTCGTGTCCGATCATCACGTGAGACAGACTAGTCATCATCAGTGAACATGTTCATGTTGATCGTATCTACAATACGACTCATGTTTGACCTTTTGGTCTCTTGTGTTCTGAGGCCATGTCTATACATGCTAGGCTCATCAAGTCAACCTAAGTGTTTTGCATGTGTAAATCTGGCTTACACCCGTTGTATGTGAACGTTAGAATCTATCACACCTGATCATCACGTGGTGCTTCGAAGCAACGAACTTTCGCAATGGTGCATAGTTAGGGGGGACATTTTCTTGAAATTTTAGTGAGAGATCATCCTATTTATGGTACTGATGTCTACTACACAACCTTCTTCTTGTAGACGTTGTTGGGCCTGCAAGTGCACAGGTTTGTAGGACAGTAGCAAATTTCCCTCAAGTGGATGACCTAAGGTTTATCAATCTGTAGGAGGCGTAGGATGAAGATGGTCTCTCTCAAGCAACCCTGCAACCAAATAACAAAGAGTATCTTGTGCCCCCAACACACCCAATACAATGGTAAATTGTATAGGTGCACTAGTTCGGCGAAGAGATGGTGATACAAGTGCAAAATAGATAGAAGAAATAGGTATTTGTAATCTGAAATAATAAAAACAGCAAGGTAACAAGTGGTAAAAGTGAGCGTAAACGGTATTGCAATGATAGGAAACAAGGCCTAGGGTTCATACTTTCACTAGTGCAAGTTCTCTCAACAATAATAACATAGATAGATCATATAACAATCCCTCAGCATGCAACAAAGAGTCACTCCAAAGCCACTAATAGCGGAGAACAAACGAAGAGATTATGGTAGGGTACGAAACCACCTCAAAGTTATTCTTTCGGATCGATCTATTAAAGAGTTCGTACTAGAATAACACCTTAAGACACAAATCAACCAAAACCCTAATGTCACCTAGATACTCCATTGTCACCTCAAGTATCCATGGGTATGATTATACGATATGCATCACACAATCTCAGAGTCATCTATTCAACCAACACAAAGTACTTCAAAGAGTGCCCCAAAGTTTCTACCGGAGAGTCAAGAACGTGTGCCAACCCCTATGCATAGGTTCATGGGCGGAACCCGCAAGTTGGTCACCAAAACATACATCAAAAGGCACATGATATCCCATTGTCACCATAGATAAGCACGACAAGACATACATCAAGTGTTCTCATAAAAGACTCAATCCGATAAGATAACTTCAAAGGGGAAACTCAATTCATCACAAGAGAGTAGAGGGGGAGAAACATCATAAGATCCAACTCTAATAGCAAAGCTCGGGATACATCAAGATCGTGCCATAGAGGGAACACGAGAGAGAACACGAGAGAGAGATTGATCAAACACATAGCTACTGGTACATACCCCTAGCCCCGAGGGTGAACTACTCCATCCTCGTCATGGAGAGCGCCGGGATGATGAAGATGGCCACCGGTGAAGGATCCCCCCTCCGACAGGGTGCCGGGAAGGACCCCTGAGATGTTTTTGGTGGCTATAGAGGCTTGCGGCGGCGGAACTCCCGATCTATCTTGATATTCGATGTTTTTAGGATACGTAGGCTTATATAGGCGAAAGAAGTCGGTCGGGGGGTGCTCGAGGGGTCCACGAGACAGGGGGGCATGCCCCCTATCTCCTGGGCTCCTCGAGGATCTTCTGACTTGATCTCCAAGCCTCCAGGATGATATTCTTCAAAAATATCAATGCCGAAGGTTTCATTCCGTTTGGACTCCATTTGATATTCCTTTTCTTCAAAATACTGAAACAGGCAATAAAACAGCAATATGGGCTGGGCCTCCGGTTAATAGGTTAGTCCCAAAAGTAATATAAAAGTGTATAATAAAGCCCATAATCATTCCAAACAGATAATAATATAGCATGAATGCTTCATAAATTATAGATACGTTGGAGACGTATCAGCATCCCCAAGCTTAATTCCTACTCGTCCTCGAGTAGGTAAATGATAAAAGAAAGAATTTATGAAGTGTGGATGCTAGAGGTGCACAAGTTTGATCAATGATAATTTCAGTCACCTTTTCTAGCATGATAATATGTCATAACAGTAGTTCATCTCATAAAACTTTTCTCGAACTAGTAACAAGCAATTCACATGTTAAAGCATAGGCCATAAACTTTCTTGAAAAGTAGCAAACTTCATTCTTAGTCATCAAACAATTGTAATTCATCTTACTTTCTAGAAGAGTCTATGCCAGAGCTTTGATTTAGCAAACTTCACATACTCAACTATCATATAGTCTTCTACAATTGCTAACACTCACGCAATACTTGTGGTTATGAAGTTTTAATCAGACACAGAGAAAGATTGGGGCTTATAATGTTGCCTCCAAACGTATTCACCTTTGGGTGATGTCAACAATAGTAGTTCATGCTAACGTACATCCAATTGGATATATATATCAGGATCACCCCACCACAAAGTGCTTGCCAAAGGATAAAATGAAAAAGGGAAAGGTGAAGATCACCTTGACTCTTGCATAAAGTAAAAGACATAAAGTAAAAGATAGGCCCTTTGTAGAGGGAAGCAGAGGTTGTCATGCGATTTTAGGGTTGGATACACAAAATCTTAATGCGAAAGAACATCACTTTATATTGCCCCTTGTATATGGACCTTTATTATGCAGTCTGTCGCTTTTATTGCTTCCATAACAAGTTCGTACAAAGCTTATTTTCTCCACACTAATAAGTCATGCATATTTAGAGAGCCATTTTTATTTCTTGCACCGATGACAACTTACTTGAAGGATCTTACTCAATCCATAGGTAGGTATGGTGGATTCTCATGGCAAAAACTAGGTTTAAGGATATTTGTAAGCACAAGTAGTATCTCTACTTGGTGCTAGGAATTTTGGCTAGCATGAGGGGGAAAGGCAAGCTCAACATGTTTGAATGATCCATGACAATATACTTTAACTGAGATGCGAGAAAACATAACCCATTACGTTGTCTTCCTTGTCCAACATCAACTCTTTAGCATGTCATACATTATGAGTGCTCACAACTATAAAAGATGTCTATGATAATATATTTATATGTGAAATCTCTCTTCCTTCAATATTCTTTCATGAATTGTTCAAATGACTAATACAATGCTTGCTAACCGTCAATAAATTTACAACCTCTACTTCTTAGATGTGAAGTCATTACTCCCCATGGAATAAGCAAATGAGGCATATATAATTTCAGATTTATGACAATCAACTCATTCAATAATTTACTCATAGGATATAAGTGAAGCACACGAGTAAATGAAAAGCTACTCCAAAAAGATATAAGTGAAGATCAATGAGTAGCTAAATAATTATGCAACTATGTGAAGACTCTCTCTCATTAAAGAATTTCAGATCTTAGTATTGTATTCAATCAGCAAGAAAAACAAAATAAAATTGCATTGCAAGGATAGCACAACTCACGTGAAGAAGAAAAAACTTAGGTTCAACCGATACTAACCGATAATTGTCGAAGAAGAAAGGTGGGATGCCTACCGGGGCATCCCCAAGCTTAGATGCTTAAGACTTCTTGAAATAATATATTGGGGTGCCTTGGGCATCCCCAATCTTGAGCTTTTGTGTCTCC
Organism: Triticum aestivum; assembly: GCF_018294505.1. NCBI lineage: Eukaryota > Viridiplantae > Streptophyta > Magnoliopsida > Poales > Poaceae > Triticum > Triticum aestivum. The sequence continues at coordinate 482,009,714 of NC_057804.1, read as the reverse complement.
TTAATTCCTTTCATATCATGGTTTCTCTTCTTTTTATCAAAAGCTTCATTCACAACAAACTCAACAAGAACTCGTGAGATCGGTTAGTATAAACCAATGCAAAAACTTATCACTTTCTACTGTAACAAATCACTAAAATTATTATTCAACATTGCATACTAAATGCCTCTGCATATTTAATACTCCTATCCTCAAATAGAATCATTAAACAAGCAAACAGAAGCAAACAATGCAAACATAACAGCAATCTGCCAAAACAGTGCAGTCTGTAAAGAATGCAAGAGTAACAATACTTCCCTGACTCCAAAAATTATGAACTAAAATTCCCAAAGTAATAAATTTATCATATCTTAATATGCAAAGAGATTCAACATTATACCATTCTCTGACTTTTCTAGGGAATTTTTGCAACAGCGGTAAACTTTCTGTTTTCAAACAGCAACATGTATACTAGAAAAATAAGCATGGCAAAGGCTATCCTTGACATTTTTATTGAACCTAAAGATGGAAAACATTATTCTAACTAACAGCAAGCAAAAACTAGCAAAATAAAATGATGCTCCAAGCAAAACACATATCATGTGGCGAATAAAAATATAGCTCAAAGTAAAGTTACCGTTGAACGAAGACGAAAGAGGGGATGCCATCCGGGGCATCCCCAAGATTAGTTGCTTGGTTGTCCTTGAATAGTACCTTGGGGTGCCTTGGGCATCCCCAATAATAGGCTCTTTCCAATCATTATTCCATAGTCCATCGAATCTTTACCCAAAACTTGAAAACTTCAAACACACAAAACTCAAAAACAAAACTCGTAAGCTCCGTTAGTATAAGAAAATAAAACCACCACTTAGGTACTGTAATGAACTCATTATAAATTCATATTGGTGTAATATCTACTGTATTCTAACTTCTCTATGGTTCATACCACTTAATACTATCAAAAACAGAACAGTCTGTAGTAATCTGTATCAAACGTATACTTCTGGAACTCAAACAATTCTGAAATAAATTTCTGGACCTGAGGAATTTGTCTATTAATCACATGCAAAACGAATCAACCTAAAAGCACTCTTCAGTAAAAAATGGTAGCTAATCTCGTGAGCATTAAAGTTTCTGTTTTTTACAGCAAGATCATAAAGACTTCACCCAAGTCTTCAAAAAAGGCTCTACTTGGCACTTTATTGAAACAAAAGCTATAAAACATGATTAATACAGTAGCATAATCATGTGGACACACAAAAACAGTAAGGATAAATATTGGGTTGTCTCCCAACAAGCGCTTTTCTTTAATGCCTTTTTAGCTAGGCATGATGATGGCAATGATGCTCACATAAAAGATAAGAATTGAAACATAAAGAGAGCATCATGAAGAATATAACTAGCACATTTAAGTCTAACCCACTTCCTATTCATAGGGATTTTATGAGCAAACAACTTATGGGAACAATAATCAGCTAGCAAAGGAAGGTAAAACAAGCATAGCTTCAAAACCTTAAGCACATAGAGAGGAAACTTGATATTATTGCAATCCCTACAAGCATAAGTTCCTCCCTCATAATAATTTTCAGTAGCATTATGAATGAATTCAACAATATAACCAGCACCTAAAGCATTCTTTTCATGATCTACAAGCATAGAAAATTTACTACTCTCCACATAAGCAAAATTCTTCTCATTCGGAATAGTAGGAGTATGATAAGAGACTTGAACACTAAAAATTGTTTCCACATTAAAAGAGTAATGTTCAGAGAAAGGATAATCACAATCATGACAAGATTTGTAAATATAATCATCACTATTTTTTATAGCATAAGTTTCATCACAATAATCATCATAAGTAGCAACTTCGTTCTCATCATAATCGATTGAAACCTCTCCCAAGATAGTGGAATCACTAAATAAAGTTGACACTCTTCCAAATCCACTTTCATATTCATCACAATAAAATTCAACATCCTCCAACTCTTCCGAACCCACTTTCATCAATATAATCATCATAGGTACAAGGCATGCTATCATCATAGCAACTTTGCATATCAAAACTTGGGATGCTAAAAATATCATCTTCATTAAACATAGCATCCCCAAGCTTGGGACAAACATTAATTTCAGTAAATATATTCTCAAATATTCCATCCTCATCAAACATGGCTTCCCCAAGCTTGGGCCCTTTCATATCATAAGCATAATCACTCTCATCATTAAAAAAATGGATAGCACCAATAGTAAAGCAATTATCATCATCACAATGAGTAGTAGGAGCAACATCATTTGGGAGGGATGCCTTTTTACCTTTGTTGCTCCTTCTTTTCTTTTTCTTCTTCACATTATGTGTGGGTTCAACCTTCCTTTTTGAGCTCCTTATTGACGAGATTGGTTGAATAGAAAGCTCCTCCTCGTTGCCTGATTCATCATAAGAACTAATAGGAGGATATTGGGAAGTCTCTTCCCTTTCATTAGTATTCTCATCATCTTCTATTTGCTTTCTTTTCTTTAGGTAATTGGCAATATAAGGATTTTCAATGCAATTCTCCGCACAAAACATATAAATATTTTCTAGATCAATATCAAGGAATTTCTTATGGGCAAATTCTGGAAGATCCTTAAGTAAACGTTTCAATTCTTCATAACCCAAAAGTAAACTAAGTTCATTCTAATGTGCAAGGGAGATCAAATCATCACAATTTTTGGACACGATTCGATCATGAAACAATTGTCACTAGAGATGTAAATGACCACGTTCATTGCAAAGTTCACAAGTACGGCAAAGGAATTTTAAATTTTCAGCACTCACATCTAGCCTTTCTTGCAACCATTTAGTTTCTAAATGCTTATGCCTCTTGCAATAAATATCTTCTCTATTAGGTGCGTTCATGCAAACATGCACTCCACAAAAGTTGACATGCTCATAAGAGATATTTTCATCATGACTAGAGCAATCATCATTAATACTATGGATATTCAAGGAGTTCATACTAACAACATTGCAATCATGCTCATCATTCAAAGATTTAGTATCAAGCATTCTAATGCATTATTCTTCTAGCACTTGAGCACAATTTTCCTTTCCATTAAACTCACGAAAGATATTAAAAAGACGAAGCGTACGAGACAAACTTAACTCCATTTTTTTGTAGTTTTCTTTTATAAACTAAACTAGTGATAAAACAAGAAACAAAAAGATTTAATTTCAAGATCTAAAGATATACCTTCAAGCACTCACCTCCCCGGCAACGGCGCCAGAAAAGAGCTTGATGTCTACTACACAACCTTCTTCTTGTAGACATTGTTGGGCCTGCGAGTGCACAGGTTTGTAGGACAGTAGAAAATTTCCCTCAAGTGGATGACCTAAGGTTTATCAATCCGTAGGAGGCGTAGGATGAAGATGGTCTCTCTCAAGCAACCCTGCAACCAAATAACAAAGAGTCTCTTGTGTCCCCAACACACCCAATACAATGGTAAATTGTATAGGTGCACTAGTTCGGCGAAGAGATGGTGATACAAGTGCAAAATAGATAGAAGAAATCGGTATTTGTAACCTGAAATAATAAAAGCAGCAAGGTAACAAGTGGTAAAAGTGAGCGTAAACGGTATTGCAATGATAGGAAACAAGGCCTTGGGTTCATACTTTCACTAGTGCAAGTTCTCTCAACAATAATAACATAGATAGATCATATAACAATCCCTCGGCATGCAACAAAGAGTCACTCCAAAGCCACTATTAGAGGAGAACAAATGAAGAGATTATGGTAGGGTACGAAACCACCTCAAAGTTATTCTTTCGAATCGATCTATTAAAGAGTTCGTACTAGAATAACACCTTAAGACACAAATCAACCAAAACCCTAATGTCACCTAGATACTCCATTGTCACCTCAATTATCCGTGGGTATGATTATACGATATGCATCACACAATCTCAGATTCATCTATTCAACCAACACAAAGTACTTCAAAGAGTGCCCCAAAGTTTCTACCAGAGAGTCAAGAACGTGTGCCAACCCCTATGCATAGGTTCATGGGCGGAACCCGCAATTTGGTCACCAAAACATACATCAAGAGGCACATGATATCCCATCGTCACCATAGATAAGCATGGCAAGACATACATCAAGTGTTCTCATAAAAGACTCAATCCGATAAGATAACTTCAAAGGGGAAACTCAATTCATCACAAGAGAGTAGAGGGGGAGAAACATCATAAGATCCAACTATAATAGCAAAGCTCGGGATACATCAAGATCATGTCATAGAGGGAACACGAGAGAGAACACGAGAGAGAGAGAGAGAGAGAGAGAGAGATCAAACACATAGCTACTGGTACATACCCTCAGCCCCGAGGGTGAACTACTCCCTCCTTGTCATGGACAGCACCAGGATGATGAAGATGGCCACCGGTGAAGGATCCCCCCTCCGGCAGGGTGCCGGGAAGGGCTCCCCAGAGGTTTTTGGTGGCTACAGAGGCTTGCAGCGGCAGAACTCCCGATCTATCTTGATATTCGATGTTTTAAGGGTACGTAGGCTTATATAGGCGAAAGAAGTCGGTCAGGGGGGGTGCTCGAGAGGTCCATGAGACAGGGGGCCGCGCCCTGTAGGGGGGGGGCTATCTCCTGGGCTCCTCGAGGATCTTCTGACTCGATCTCCAAGCCTCCAGGATGATATTCTTCCAAAAAATCACGATGCCGAAGGTTTCATTCCGTTTGGACTCCGTTTGATATTCCTTTTCTTTGAAATACTGAAATAGGCAATAAAACAGCAATATGGGCTGGGCCTCCGGTTAATAGGTTAGTCCCAAAAGTAATATAAAAGTGTATAATAAAGCCCATAATCATTCAAAACAGATAATAATATAGCATGAATGCTTCATAAATTATAGATACGTTGGAGACGTATCAGGTACCGTCATTCTAAGCAAATAAGATGTAAACATGACAAACATCACATGCAAATCATAAAGTGACATGATATGGTCATATCATCTTGCGCCTTTGATGTCCATCTTTGAAGCGCGGCATGATCACCTTCTTCACCGGCATGACACCATGATCTCCATCATCATTATCTCCATCACCGTGTCTTCATGAAGTTGTCTCGCCAACTATTAGTTCTACTACTATGGCTAATGGTTAGCAATAAAGTAAAGTAATTACATGGCATTTTCAATGACACACATGTCATACAATAAATTAAGACAACTCCTATGGCTCCTGCCGGTTGTCATACTCATCAACATGCAAGTCGTGATTCCTATTACAAGAACATGATCAATCTCATACATCACATATCATTCATCACATTCTTTTGGCCATATCACATCACATAGCATAACCTGCAAAAACAAGTTAGACGTCCTCTAATTGTTGTTGCATGTATGGCTGCTACCCTACCCTACACAAGTCGTGGTTTCTAGCAAGAACGTTTGTTACCTATGCAAAAGCCACAACGGTGATATGCCAATTGCTATTTACCCTTCATAAGGACCCTTTCCATCGAATCCGATCCGACTAAAGTGGGAGAGACTGGCACCCGCTAGCCACCTTATGCAACGAGTGCATGTCAGTCGGTGGAACCTGTCTCACGTAAGTATAGGTGTAAGGTCGGTCCGGGCCGCTTCATCCCACAATAGCGTCGAAACAAGATAGGACTAGTAACAGTAAGCATATTGAACAAACCAACGCCCACAACTACTTGTGTTCTACTCATGCATAGAATCTACGCATAGACCTAGCTTATGATGCCGCTGTTGGGGAACGTAGAAATATTCAAACAAATTCTACGCATCACCAAGATCAATCTAGGAGATTCTAGCAACAAGAGAGGGAGAGGATGAGCATCTTCACCTTTGAAGATTGCTAAGCGGAAGCGTTACTAGAATGTGGATGAGGGAGTCGTACTCGCGGAGATTCAAATCGCGGAAGACCCGACCTAACACCGAACAGACGGCGCCTTCGCGACACACGTACAGCCCGGGGACGTATCCTCCTTGTTGATCCAGCAAGGGGGAGGAGAAGTTGAGGGAGAGCTCCGGCAGCACGACGGCGTGGTGGTGGAGATTGTAGTTCTCCGGCAGGGCTTCGCCAAGCACTACTATGGAGGAGGAGGTGTTGGGGAGGGAGAGGGCTGCTCTAGGGGAAGGGTGTGGCTTCCCTCCCAAAACCCCACTATATATAGGGGAAAGGGAGAGGGGGCCTGCCCCCTTAGATCTTATCTAGGGGGGGCAAGGGGGGGAGCTTGCCCCCCAAGTTGGTGGGAGGCGCCCCCACCCCTAGGGTTTACAACCCTAGGCGCCTTGGGCCCTTGGGGGGCACCAGCCCACTAGGGGAAGGTTCCCACCCTTTTTCCAGCCCACTAAGTCCCCCAGAGGAGGTGGCCCCACCCGGTGGACCCCCGGACACCTTTCGGTGGTCCCGGTACAATACCGATAACCCCGATATTATTCCAGTGACTGAAACTGGACTTCCCATATATAAATCTTTACCTCCGGACCATTCCGAAACTCCTTGTGACGTTCGGGATCTTATCCGGGACTCCGGATAACATTCGGTAACCACATACTAATTTCCATAACAACTCTAGCATCACCGAACCTTAGGTGTGTAGACCCTACGGGTTTGGGAATCATGCAAACAGGACCGAGACAACTCTCCAGCCAATAACCAACAGCGGGATCTAGATACCCATGTTGGCTCCCACATGTTCCAAGATGATCTCATCAGATGAACCATAATGTCGGGGATTCACTCAATCTCGTATACAATTTCGTTTGTCAATTGGTATGTTACTTGCCCGAGATTCGATCGTCGGTATCCCAATACCTTGTTCAATCTCGTTACCGGCAAGTCACTTTACTCGTTCTATAATGCATGATCCTGTGACTAACTACTTAGTCACATTGAGCTCATTATGATGATGCATTACCGAGTGGGCCCAGAGATACCTCTCTGTCATACGGAGTGACAAATCCCAGTCTCGATTCGTGCCAACCCAACAAACACTTTCGGAGATACCTGTAGTGTACCTTTATAGCCACCCAGTTATGTTGTGACGTTTGGTACACCCAAATCATTCCTACGGTATCCGGGAGTTGCACAATCTCATGATCTAAGGAAATGATACTTGACATTACAAAAGCTCTTAGCAAACGAACTACACGATCTTGTGCTATGCTTAGGATTGGGTCTTGTCCATCACATCATTCTCCTAATGATGTGATCCCGTTATCAATGACATCTAATGTCCATGGTCAGGAAATCATGACCATCTATTGATCAACGAGCTAGTCAACTAGAGGCTCACTAGGGACATGTTGTGGTCTATGTATTCACACATGTATTACAGTTTCCGGTTAATACAATTATAGCATGAACAATAGACAATTATCATGAACAAGGAAATATAATAATAAGCATTTTATTATTGCCTCTAGGGCATATTTCCAACACTTCGGTCAATGACAGGTGGGGTCACGCAAGGGTGGGGCCCGCCTAGCCCTGATCTCCTTCAACCTCGCGCTTGGGCGCGCGACAGGCTGAGGCAGGGGATCGCCTCGATGGTGACTGTCGGCGGCTCCAGCCACCGTAGACGATGGGTGACCTACCCACGAGCTCAGGAACGAGAGGCACATTTCGTGGTGGCCCCCGTTTCCGGTGAAGAGCACTGGAGAGGGAGCAACATGGCCCACGGTGGAGAGGGGCTTCGGCCATCGGAGAAAATGGAACTACGGTGGTGGAGGGGCAGGGTTGAGGATACGGGGAGGCTCACTAGATCTTAGGTGATGCAGTGGTGGTGGAGGCACGGCATCGCCGGGATTAAGCAGAGCCTGAGGCGGTGGCCATGGAGATGTTAGAGGCATATAGGAGCTCCAGGGACGAATGAGCTGCTCGGGGAGGCGCGGAGAGGAGAGGAGAGGTGGCTGATGATCTCCAGAGGGTCGAGGGCAAGCTATTTATAGCCGGGCAGGAGCACCCGAGCCGAGCTCCACTGAGCACGTCCGGCCACGGCTCTGCCAGCTGCATCAGTCACGGGGAGGAGTTGGAAGGCAACGAGGGGAAACCAGATGACGCACGGGAGCTCACGGAGTCGGGCAACACTCGCGGATGAGAGGGAGAATAGGACAGGAGCGAGGAAGAAGTCGATGGCCATGGGAGCATTGTGTGGCTATTGGAACGGCTCATCGGAGAAGCAAATGGACGGGGAGAGGGGTCTAGGGGAATGAAAACGATGATTCTGAGCTATTTGACACGTAGGGACAAACCAAATCCGGCCGGAGCGGCTCTGCTGTTGTCAACAGTGGCTAGACCACCGTTTTGGCCGGCATTGTTCGTGGTCACCACTGACAATGCATGCTCTGGCTTCCTACGCGATGCCAGCTCATGTCTACAGCGTAGTCCATCCAAGGTAGGGTATTACTATGGTAAAGAGACGGGCAAAGACAAAGGGAGTTGAGTAAACTACGCCTCACAAGTTTGTTGTTGCAAACTTGGCCACATTCTAGAGATAAAACAAGAGAGGTTAAAAGGTAAACTTGATGTCTAGGAGGCTTAGGGTAGCAAGGACTACAGTCCTGGGAGTTATGAGGTCATTAGGATAAAAAATTAGCATAGTTGCTTTGCAACTGATAAAATAGGTCCAGAAACAAAATGAGTAAGAAGCACTCACTAGGAGTGTTGGTTTGGGATACCACTTGGCAAATCCTACTGATTTCGTCATATGTAGATGCTGCAAAAAGATCATACGACATGCACTTGCCAAATTGGTACTTGTTTCACAAACATCTCTTCTGTCCAAAAACTTTGGAAAATTCTAGGAAAATATTGGCTAAATGGAATGCGCCACAATCTTGTGGAGGTAAGTTATATTGATAGGAGAAGGCTTGGAAATATTTTCAGCCATAATGGAGCAAGATAAAATATACTTTCTTCACAAACTGAAAATTTGGACAGAAACCAAGAATTGCTCATGTGCTCACATTGTTCAATGAAATGAGCTGAATTTAGGTGCAGGCTAATGATTTAGGATATTTGAGAAGATGGTAAAGTTTCATCCCATTTGAAAACTCTATGAAGGTACTTCCTGCACAAAGTTGCAATCGGGTCAGAAACTTTTAAAAATTGCACAGTGGAGCTAGGATGAAGGGATTGAGCTGATCTTTGGTATCCATGGTGAGTTAGCAATGTTAATCACCCTGCCAAATTGCGGCTCAATTGGAATTAGGAATAAAGCACTTCCTTTGCAAAATTTCAGAGAAGGCAGGAACTTGCATTGGATCATGTGCCAAATTTTGAAATATGGAACATGAGATAAGGATGGAACTAGTGATTATATAGCAAGGATATGCTCCAAAATTTATGTGGTAATTTTCTCTACTATAAAAATAGTATTTCCTTTAGAAAGTGGCAAAAATGGAATATTGACATTAAATAATAAAATGCAATTTTCCTTATTTAATTATGGCCAATATCTTTGCCAGAGCTTGGATTAGGCATAAATACCAACTCCACCAATCCTCATGAATTTAGGAGATGACTAGATATGCCTTCGGATTCCTCAGAAATACAAGAAAAGGAATAAATCACAATTCAAAAATATTGCATGGGACTTGGCAATATTTTTGCATATCCAAGGTTTAGAAGGATAGGAGGGTCTTTGGGAACAGATGGGATGATCCACAAATCAAGGAAAATGATGGCTCCTTTGTAACCACAAATGCCATATTCAAATTCCAAAAAATTTGAATTAGGGTTTGAGAGGATTTGAGATGATGCAAATGAGGTCTTGCCCACTGACAAAGACATGAGCAAGGTTTTGAATGGTTGGAAATGACAAGAATTCTCAGAGTCATCTAGCAAACTCAGGGGAAAGATTTTGAAAATGATTGCCAGGAAGGAATAACAGCACAAAAATTGATAACCCAATTTTGGGGCTATTACATTTTTTCAGAGTCTTTTGGTAGCCCGAACCTTTCCCTAGCTGTCTCTCTTTTAAATAAAAAGAGAAAAGCAGAAAATCAGAAAAGAGAAAGGGCCTACCTGGCCTCTAGCGTAAGGCCCACCGTGAACCAGCCTGCCAGGCGCCCATATCTCCCTCCACCTCTATTCATGGGGCCGCCATGGACGTCTTGCGGCCGCACATGGCCGGGATGGACATGTGCCGGCCATCCGCCGCCGTCCCGGGCGGATAAGGTCGCCGGCGACGCCCCTGCCAACCCTAGATCACCTACTTCCGCTTCGCGCCCCACTCCTCTCTCTCCCTCCCCATAGATCTTCCCTCGCCCGAGCGCCATCGCCGCCCTGTACCTTGCACCACCACGGTGAGCGTCGCCCCCGCTCCCCTCCGACGTGTCCACCGGCCTCCCCGACGTCTATTGCTTTGCCTTCACCTACTGGAACAAGCCGGGAGGCCCTCCTCCACTATCGACGCCCTTTCACCTCAGGAACCGTCGATCACCATCGATTCTGCCTCGCCTCGGTGCTCCCGTTCCCCCACAGGCCTTTAATGAGCCGCTCGATGAGCTCCACCCCCTTCCTCCCCCCGTCCTTGCCCCGTTTCTGTGCCGTAGCAAGCTATGTTCAACGTGCCGCCATTGCCGTGTCCTGGCATGATGTCCAGCTCACAGCCATCGCGGTAGGGCCGTCCCAGTCCGCCGAGCTCACCAACGTGTTCGTGGCTTCGAGTAGTCAATGTAGGAGTTGTGCACTGTCCATTTAGCCGCCACATTCGTTGCGCGCGAGCTCGCTGTGCTTTGGGGCCCCACCACTCTTGTCGTCAGCGATGTTCCGGCCATCCCCGAGTCCAACTGGTAGCGCCATCATGCGCGCGACATTGAGCCGCGTTGAACGTGCCTAGCCACGGGTCCAGAGACCCATCATAGTGCGAATCCAAGGTGTGTCGCTGTTCGGCCGCCGCAAAAAGCCTTGGCGGAGCTGTTCCGGCGCTGGCGCCCAAGTGGCTGCGTCTGGGTCCCGCGGGCACAGTTGACCAGTTGACCGGGTCAACTGTGCTGACTGTACACGGTTCACCATGACAAGTGCCCCCCCCCTCTATTAATTAGTCTAAGTACGTTTAACTTAATTAGTTAGACTAAATAGTCACTGACATGTGGGCCCATTCCATAATTAACTCCAATTTAGTTTAAATTAGTTTCTATTAACCCACTGTGTATGATAGGTGGGTCCCAATGGTCAGGTTTCACCTGGACCAGCTGGGTTTGACTATTGACCTCAATCTGACCTCATGCTGGCGTCATTGTTCCTTTTCTGTCAAGTTTAATAATTAAAGTAATTCCAGAAATGTTTAAAACTTTGGAAAAATCTTATAAAATAATTCGTAACTCGGATGAAAAAGTTTTATATATGAAAATTGCTCAAGAAAATCCAACAAATCCGAATACACGGTATGTTCATCTATAACATGCACATAGCATGCTGAACATGGAACCGTCCCCTCTCTTTCGTGTGTCCAAAAAACGCCAGATGCCGGGAAAACCCCTCCGAATGTTTTCCCTCTTCTTCTGCGACGTGTAGTATGGCGTTAGGTCAACCCTAGCTCTGCATATTATCTTTTCATGCTTAGTGATGCATCTGTTTGCTTTGTATTTACTATTTCTTCCCCCTCTTCTCTCCGGTAGACCCCAAGACCGATGCTGCCCCTGTGATCGACTACATCACCGATGACCCTTCTTCCTTTTCAGTAGAGCTTCCAGGCAAGCAAACCCCCCATTGATATTTTCGATATCACCCACTCCCTTCTCTCTTATGCTTGCATTAGAACTGCTACGGCATTTTGTATGACCCTATTCTGATGCATTGCCTGTTTTTGTTACTTGCTTTCATACCTTACATGTTTATCCTAAACTGCTTAGTATATGTTGGTTAGTGATCTACCAGAGACCCCTCACCTTGTCCCAGTTGCCCCTGCTTGATGACCTATGACTGAATCAACATGATCGACGTCCAGGCCCCGACACCGCACATCACCCCCCCCCCCTTAGTTGTACGACTCTGCAGAGTTGCTATCGAGTGCCAAGGGTGATACCATGTCAGCACTTCTGATGTTAACCCTGTAGTGTAGCTAGTCGGTCATGGTCATTGAGGGTGATTCCTCCTTCACCACTCTCGATAACGACTCTGTCATGTAACCCCTCAACTATGGACCATCGAGGGTGGTTCCTCCAAGTCCACCTTGACGATTACATTGAGTTGGAGTCCATCGAGGGTGATTCCTCCGGTTTCCCCCTTGCTGTTTTGGACACACAGTTACTCTCGCTTACCACAGAACCATGATGACATCGAGTCGGCCCCGAGGGGTACCCGCGAGTGATGTGAAGTCGGGTTGACCTGGAGGGTACCCGAGAGATAATTATGTGGCATGGGCGGGCATTCATAGCCCTTGTCGTAAGTTTATGAGACGGGGTGATGGGGTCACGTGATCGTGAGTCTCTGCACGTTACCGCGCACTACCAGGACACTAATAGTTTGGATATTTGATCCGAGTAGGCCTCTGGACTTTTCGCACTAACCACCACACGGGAATAAGTATGGGCACTCTGCGTCGTATGTATCAGCTGAAAGCTCTTTGGCGTCAGCAATGGAGCGGCACATGCCCGGGTGGCCCATGTAAGCACCTGCCTTAAATAAGGAGGTAGCCAGGACTAATCCCGACCATCCACGCAACATGCATGAGTGCGAAGGGCGATGGGCCCAAGACCCCTGAGTGCTTAGGATGTAGACCGGCGTGTTGGCCTCTTTGTTGAGCCTAGGTAGGACTGCGGTGTACTGATCGGCCAAGACCGGTCATGACCTGATGGTGTGTCCGGCCGGAGTTGATCGAGCGTGTTGGGTAAGTTTGTACACCCTTGAAGGGAAGATTGATCTATTCAAATAACCTTGTCCACGGTAACGGACGCTCGGAGTTGTATCCCGATCGATACAACTAGAACCGGATGCTGATGCATGTAATGGAAATGATGGCTCCGGGATTGCTTTCTTGCTGGGAGTCAAGGAAGTGATCTCTGGGCAATGTTACAACATACTTACTAATATTATAATATGCCACTCTCATCTCTTCTGATGTTGCAAGATACTTGAAGATGCTAGTCTTCGATAGGCTAGGCTTTCCCCTTCTCTTCTGGCATTCTGTAGTTCAGCCCACATATACTACCCATTTCATTGATACCGATGCATATGTAATGTAGATCCTTGCTTGCAAGTACTTTGGATGAGTACTCACGGTTGTTTTGCTCCCTCTTTTCCCCCTTTCCCATTCTTCTCGGATGTTGCAACCAGATGGTGGAGCCCAGGATCCATACGCCGCCGCCACCGACTACTACTACCCCGAGGGTACCTACTACTACATGACAGACCCCAACGACCAGGAGTAGTTAGAAGGATCCCAGGCAGGAGGCCTTGCCTTTTCGATCGATGTTACTCAATTAATGTTGCTTCCGCCGATTCGTTTGTATTCGGTCTTATGTATTTGAGCCCTCGAGGCCCCTGGCTTGTAATATAAAGCTTGTATTATTTTAGTTTGTGTCTAGAGTTGTGTTGTGATATCTTCCCGTGAGTCCCTGATCCTGATCGTACACATTTGCGTGTATGATTAGTGTATGATTGAATCGGGGGCGTCACAAGTTAGTATCAGAGCCGACTGCCTATAGGTAGCCCCCTTTCCAATTCCTTGGCCGAAGTTGAGACAAGTCATTGCAAAACTTTTACTAACATGGTTGTGTGGCTTACGGGCCCACGTCGCCATCCGGTGGTATTAGGATCTTTTATTCCTCGACCTATACTCTGGGACCCTGATCTCCTCTTCTATTCAGGTTAAATGATTTTACTAACTCTGGCTCTAGGTTCTCGTAACTACTTCCTCCCGGAGAGCCCCTCACTCCAGATGATCACTTGGTAAACCAGAAGATTCCGCAGATACCCTTCGGTGTTCTCTCGAGACTTTGTGCCCATCGCTTTTGCATTTTCGTACCACCGATATATCCATATGGATAAATACTTACACCTGTCGTTCTTACTTTCATTCCCAGCTGCTATTGTTATTACAAGATACATTGAATTATTCTCCGACTTTTAAGAATTCCTTGTGCCACTGCCTTACATATTTTTGCCGCACGAGTACCCCTATGAATAATTGGTCACACTTATCGAGGATTTGATCATTCCTAGTTGTTCATGTGTTTCACAAAATTCTTCGAAGCACTATTCGATTTTCTGAAAATCCTCAGCAACCTATTGCTCCTGAATTCCTTGCCTCACTGCATTATGGTTAATTCCATATTTCTAGTAATCTATGTTGGCATCCTCTATTACTATCATTTTGAGTCCCTTGATTCCATATGTTGTGAATGCTCGCAATCATTGATTATATCCTAGAATTCATCCTTCCGGATTAGACGTCATCCAGACATGATCTAATTTTTAGGTAATCAAACCTTGATAGATTGTCGATCTATTTCTATTTCAACTTACATATCTTTTGATTATAGCATCTGCTGTTATTTTCCCGATTTGGAAATCGAAAGTCCATCGTATTTAAGCATCAAAGTACTCAGATGTTTTTATAATACAATGTCCTTGCATTCTTTCTTCATTTGGTTGAGTACTGATACTCACCCCAGACCCCTTATGGACCGCTAGACCCTTTGTTGGGTTATTATCCGACAGTGTCATTCATATTCAATTACCTTGTTAGTTCTTCCCCTGATACATAATGCCTTTGGTAAATTTTATTATCTAATTTGGCCAACCATGATCTACTATCGAGCTTGTTTTATTTACTCTTGAAGATTGTGGTGTATGTTCCTCATATGCCCCAATGGGTTGAACATATGCCTTCCCTAACCTTTGTGAACCCGAAGGTTATGTGGGTTATACTCTACTGGTGTTTCATCAGATAAAATTTCAACACTACAAGTTCTTCAAAAACGAGAAGTGAATGGAAGGTTATGCACCGGAGAAGTGGGAGTCGACCTTGAACTTTGTGTTCATGCCCATGGACACGATGTAGATCCTATCATGGAAGCTTCTTGTAATAATAACTATTTCCTTGATAAAATATCATCTGGTATACGTGAATTGATCCTCTGCAACCGTGGTTCTGACCGTATTTTCTCCTTGATTCCATTTCTCAAACAAGTTAAAGCACTTGTCTTCTGCAGATCAATGCATCTCCACAACCTCTATTTTGATCTTCCTTCGAGTATTACCCTCCGGTATCTCGAGAATATCAAAGAACTATGTTGCTTCCTATGAGTCTTCATCTAGTATTGCTTCTCACTGATTTCAGATTTCCCCCGGGTTCTGAGTTATTAGTCACTAGCTAACACTGATAAGTGAATCGATTCCGCACTCTGATTCAGTAACTCTAAGTACTTTTCATTGCTTATGAATTAAATAATCCTTCAAGTCATTCCTAGCATGATCGTCTATATCATTATCGTGCTAAATTTTGACTGTGCTACCTGGTCCTTCTTCCCAGAGCACAATTTTCGACGATGAGCTAAGCCTACGCCAATCTTCCTCGTCATATTATTTCTCCTTGAACAGCAAGCTTGATTTCGAGTTTGTGTCGTACCCATGGTTCCAATAACCTTTCGCTTCATCATTCCTTTGACTTGATGTCATCGTTGATCGATTACATCTGCATGGAACCTCTCGACAAATATGTCATGATCATCATCAACATTTTAAGCTCTTCCAGGTTATCAATCGAATTCATGATGAGAAATATCATCCTTTCCCCCCTCAATGAATTGTTGTTGAGCCCGTGGGCCACATCCTCATCTTTTCTTGCAGAATTTGTATGACTTATTTTATAAGTTGTTTCCAATGGATCCTTTGTGTATCCAAAGTCTAAACTTTACCTGATGACCATGCCAATGCTATCTCGAAGCATAACGGTGGTACCCAAAGATCAACAAGAACATTGGAAACGCAATGCTAAGTTTTTCTTGATCAATTATCCAAATGCCATTGTATGCGTAAACCTCATTAAATTCCTTGCCCCTTTGTCTAAGTGGTTACATACTTGGACTACTATCATGCATATCATGCTCGGCTTTTCCTTGTGAAAGATATATGCTTGATACTTGTGTATAAACACATTTTTCCTTTACATTGTTCTGTTTAATCTGATACTCACATTTTCCTTTCCATTGTTTTGTTTAACCTCCCTTGTGATCTATATGATCTAAGCAGTAGGGTTTGCAATATGTGCATGATTCGCTTACAGTGGGTTGCTAGAGTTACGGAAGCTTAAACCCGAGTGAGGGGGTTGTTTGCGCATGGGAGTAAAGAGGACTTGATACTTTAATGTTATGGTTGGGTTTTACCTTAATGATCTTTAGTAGCTGTGAATGCTTGCTAGAGTTCCAATCATAAGTGCATATGATCCAAATAGAGAAAGTATGTTAGCTTATGCCTCTCCCTCATATAAAATTGCAATAATGATTATCGGTCTTGTTAACAATTGCCTAGGTAATATATTGTGATATATCTAACTTTATGATAAGAACAACTATTTTTTATATTTTAGTTCCCCGATATCATGCAAAGCTATCCTCTTCATACCCACAACGTAGTTTTATTTCTCGTTTGTAGATGGAAGCAAACGTTCCACGTACGTAGAGTCGTATCAGTAGCAGATAGGACTTGAGATAATATTGATCTTACCTTTAGCTCCTTGTGGGTTTGACACTCCATACTTATCACTTCCATCTTTGGAAATTGCTATGATGATTCCTTGCAGTTGGGTATTATTAGTGATGCGCCGCGCCGTCATTGCTCGGCGAAGGTGGAGGAGGCGTGTCGTGCCTCATTCACTCACCACGAGGCGGCGGAGGGGACAAGGTGCACGAAGGTGCCGGAGCCTCTCCAATTATGTTGACGAGCTCGGTGATGCGGGCAAGCCAGGCATCGTATCCGTCCTCGGTGGGGCGGTAGCGCAGCAGCTCCTGTGCCATGTGCAACGCTGGCTATGGAGCCGGTGGGTCACCGCGGGCAAGCGGCTGTTGGGGCCCGTGCTGGTGCGCCCGGACTGGCGGGTGGTCGGAGGAAGCCTGCATCTCCCACGCCGCGCCCTCGGTGGTCACACAAGCTCGGTGGCGGTGGTTGTCGACGATGAGCTCCGTCTGCACCCGGGTGGCCCTGCGCAGGGCGTGCTCACATCACATGTCGGCCATGGTGTTGTTGAAGGCTCGAAGCACAAAGGCGAAGCCCCCCTACCTGGTGTGCCAAATGTTGGGGCAACTATTTGGGGGCTTGCTTAACGACCACGAGGCTACGAGCTACACGCGAAGTACGACGGGAAACTCACGTGAGGCACGACAAAGACACATCGAGCTACACAGGCTCGGGCCACCGTGCGGTGTAAAACCCTACTCCTGCTTGGTGGGATTGCTTGTGGAGACAGTGCTCTAGAGATACAAGGTACACGAGTGTCTTAGGGGTCAATTGTGTGACCCCCTTCAACGATGGCAGCATTGCCCCGTTTATAGGTGCACTGGTCCTCTTCCCCTGAAAATATTGGCGGGAATGGTTACCACATGAAGGCAATTCAAATGGGGGACAGGCGCCCAGGCTTATCCTGACAAAAGTAGTCTTCGCGTGCTAAAGTTATTATCCATGATGCGCAGGGGGCTCCACGATGACCTCCGCCCCAGTGCGGCACACCGTCCTGGTTTTCTTTCACCAAAGTGGAAGGCTTTGGGACTTGCTTTGGGGGAGGCACATGCCACTACTCCCTTATCAACAAAGAGGAAATTGTCCAGGCCGTGCCTGTCGTCACTGTTGGGGAACGTAGTGTTGGGGAACGTAGTAATTTCAAAAAAATTCCTACGTACACGCAAGATCATGGTGATGGCATTTCAACAAGAGGGGAGACGTTGTCCACGTACCCTCGTAGACCGTAAGCGGAAGTGTTAGCACAACGCGGTTGATGTAGTCGTACGTCTTCACGATCCGACCGATCCAAGTACCGAACGTACGACACCTCCGAGTTCAGCACACGTTCAGCTCGATGACGATCCCCGGGCTCCGATCCAGCAAAGCTTAGGGGATGAGTTCCGTCAGCACGACGGTGTGGTGATGATGATGATGCTCTACCGGCACAGGGCTTCGCCTAAACTCCGCGACGATATGACCGAGGTGGAATATGGTGGAGGGGGGCACCGCACACGGCTAAGGAACGATCCGTAGATCAACTTGTGTGTCTATGGGGTGCCCCCCGCCCCCGTATATAAAGGAGCCAGGGGGGAGGAGGCGGCCGGCCAAGGAGGGCGCATCAAGGGGGGAGTCCTACTCCCACCGGGAGTAGGACTCCCTTCTTTCCTAGTTGGAATAGGAGAAGGGGGGAAAGAGGAGGAAGAGGGGAAGGAAAGGGGGGGCGCCGCCCCCCTTCCCTTGTCCTATTCGGACTAGGAAGGGGAGGGGCGCCCGGCCCCCTCCTGCCTCCTTCCCTCTTCTCCCTCGAGGCCCATGTAGGCCCAATAACCCCCCGGGGGGTTTCGGTAACCTCCCGGTACTCCGGTAAAATGCTGATTTCACCCGGAACGATTCCGATGTCCAAATATAGGCTTCCAATATATCGATCTTTATGTCTCGACCATTTCGAGACTCCTCGTTACGTCCGTGATCACATCCAGGACTCCGAACAAACTTCGGTACATCAAAACTTATAAACTCATAATAAAACTGTCATCGTAACGTTAAGCGTGCGGACCCTACGGGTTCGAGAACTATGTGGACATGACCTAGAACTATTCTCGGTCAATAACCAATAGCGGAACCTGGATGACCATATTGGTTCCTACATATTCTACGAAGATCTTTATCGGTCAAACCGCATAACAACATACGTTGTTCCCTTTGTCATCGGTATGTTACTTACCCGAGATTTGATCGTCGGTATCCAATACCTAGTTGAATCTCGTTACCGGCAAGTCTCTTTACTCGTTCCGTAATGCTTCATCCCGTAACCAACTCATTTGGTCACATTGCTTGCAAGGCTTATAATGATGTGCATTACCGAGAGGGCCCAGAGATACCTCTCCGACAATCGGAGTGACAAAACCTAATCTCGAAATACGCCAACTCAACATGTACCTTCGGAGACACCTGTAGTACTCCTTTATAATCACCCAGTTACGTTGTGACGTTTGGTAGTACCCAAAGTGTTCCTCCGGTAAACGGGAGTTGCATAATTCTCATAGTTACAGGAACATGTATAAGTCATGAAGAAAGCAATAGCAATATACTAAATGATCAAGTGCTAGGCTAACGGAATGGGTCAAGTCAATCACATCATTCTCCTAATGATGTGATCCCGTTAATCAAATGACAACTCATGTCTATGGCTAGGAAACTTAACCATCTTTGATTCAACGAGCTAGTCAAGTAGAGGCATACTAGTGACACTATGTTTGTCTATGTATTCACACATGTATTATGTTTCCGGTTAATACAATTCTAGCATGAATAATAAACATTTATCATGATATAAGGAAATAAATAATAACTTTATTATTGCCTCTAGGGCATATTTCCTTCAGTCTCCCACTTGCACTAGAGTCAATAATATAGTTCACATCGCCATGTGATTTAACGCCAATATTCACATCTGTATGTGATTAATACCCAATAGTTCACATCGTCATGTGACCAACACCCGAAGGGTTTACTAGAGTCAATAGTCTAGCTCACATCGCTATGTGATTAACACCCAAAGAGTACAAAGGTATGATCATGTTTTGTTCGTGAGAGAAGCTTAATCAACGGGTCTGCCATATTCAGAGCCGTATGTATTTCGCAAATATTCTATGTCCACAATGCTCTGCATGGAGCTACTCTAGCTAATTGCTCCCACTTTCAGTATATATCCAGATTGAGACTTAGAGTCATCTGGATTGGTGTAAAAGCTTGCATCGTTGTAACTTTAACGACGGGCTCTTTTATCACCTCCATAATCGAGAAACATCTCCTTAATCCTCACTAAGGATATTCTTGACCCATGTCTAGTGATCTACTTATTAGATCAAAATTGTATTCCTTTGCCAAACACAGAGCAAGGTATACAATAGGTCTGGTTCACAGCATAGCATACTTTATAGAACCTATGACTGAGGCATAGGGAATGACTTTTCATTCTCTTTCTATTTTCTGCAATGGTCGGGTCTTGAGTCTTACTCAACTTCACACCTTGTAACATAGGCAAGAACTCCTTCTTTGACTGTTCCATTTTGAACTATTTCAAAATTTATCAAGGTATGTACTCATTGAAAAATCTTATCAAGCGTCTTGATCTATCTATATAGATCTTGATGCTCAATGTGTAAGCAGCTTCATCGAGGTCTTGCTTTGAAAAACTCTTATTCAAGTATCCTTTCATGCTATCCAGAATTTCCATATCATTTCCAATTAACAATATGTCATCCACATATAATATTAGAAATGCTACAGAGCTCCCACTCACTTTCTTGTAAATACAGGCTTCTTCAAAAGTCTGTATAAAACCATATGCTTTGATCAACTCATCAAAGCATATATTCCAACTCCGAGATGCTTGCACTAGTCCATAGATGGATCGCTGGAGCTTGCACAATTTGTTAGCACCTTTAGAATTGACAAAACCTTCTGGTTGCATCATATACAACTCTTGTTTAAGAAAACCATTAAGGAATGCAGTTTTGTTTATCCATTTGCCAGATTTCATAAAATGCGGCTATTTCTAACATGATTCAGACAGACTTAAGCATAGATACGAGTGAAAACTCTCATCGTAGTCAACACCTTGAACTTGTTGAAAACCTTTTGCGACAATTCTAGCTTTGTAGATAGTAACACTATCAGCGTCCGTCTTCCTCTTGAAGATCCATTTAATCTCAATGTCTCACTGATCATTGGGCAAGTCAATCAAAGTCCATATTTTGTTTTCATACATGGATCTTATCTCAGATCTCATGGCCTCAAGTCATTTTGTGGAATCTGGGCTCACCATCGCTTCTTCATAGTTCGTAGGTTCGTCATGGTCTAGTAACATAACTTCCAGAACAGGATTACCGTGCCACTCTGGTGCGGATCTTACTCTGTAAGACCTACGAGGTTCTGTAGTAACTTAATCTGAAGTTTCATGATCATCATCATTAACTTCCTCACTAATTGGTGTAGTAGTCACAGGAACAGATTTCTGTGATGAACTACTTTCAAATGAGGGAGCAGGTACAGTTACCTCATCAAGTTCTACTTTCCTCCCACTCACTTCTTTCGAGAGAAACTCCTTCTCTAGAAAGGATCCATTCTTAGCAACGAATGTTTTTGCCTTTGGATTTGTGATAGAAGGAGTACCCAACAGTTTCCTTTGGGTATTCTATGAAGACGCACTTCTCCAATTTGGGTTCGAGCTTATCGGGTTGAAAACCTTTTTCATATAAGCATCGCAACTCCAAACTTTAAGAAACGACAGCTTAGGTTTACTTCTAAACCATAGTTCATACGATGTCGTCTCAACGGATTTAGATGGTGCCCTTTTAACGTGAATGCAGTTGTCTCTAATGCATAACCCCAAAACGATAATGGTAAATCAGTAAGAGACATCATAGATCGCACCATATCCAATAAAGTGCGGTTACGATGTTCGGACACACCATAACGTTGTGGTGTTCCAGGTGGCGTGAGCTGTGAAACTATTCCACATTGTTTTAATTGAAGACCAAACTCGTAACTCAAATATTCGTCTCCGCGATCAGATCGCAGAAACTTTATTTTCTTGTTACGATGATTTTTCCACTTCACTCTGAAATTCTTTGAACCTTTCAACTATTTCAGACTTATGTTTCATCAAGTAGATATACCCATATCTGCTCAAATCATCTTGTGAAGGTCAAAAAATAACGATACTTGCCACGAGCATCAACACTCATTGGATCACATACATCGGTATGTATTATTTCCAACAAGTCAGTAGCTCGTTCCATTGTTCCAAAGAACGGAGTTTTAGTCATCTTGCCCAAAAGGCACGGTTCGCAAGCATCAAATGATTCATAACCAAGTGATTCCGAAAATCCATCTTTATGGAGTTTCTTCATGCGCTTTACACCGATATGACCCAAACAGCAGTGCCACAAATAAGTTGCACTATCATTATTAACTTTGCATCTTTTGGCATCAATATTATGAATATGTGTATCACTACGATCAAGATCCAACAAACTATTTTCATTGGGTGTATGACCATTGAAGGTTTTATTCATGTAAATAGAACAACAATTATTCTCTGATTTTAAATGAATAACCGTATTGCAATAAACATGATCAAATCATATTCATGCTCAACGCAAACGCCAAATAACATTTATTTAGGTTCTACACAAATCTCGAAAGTGTAGGGAGAGTGTGATGATGATCATATCAATCTTGGAACTATTTCCAACACACATCGTCACTTCTCCCTCAACTAGTCTCTGTTTATTCCGTAACTCATGTTTTGAGTTACTAATATTTAGCAACCGAACAAGTATCAAATACTCAGGGGCTACTATAAACACTAGTAAGGTACACATCAATAACCTGTATATCAAATATACCCTTGTTCACTTTGCCATCCTTCTTATCCACCAAATATTCAGGGCATTTCCGCTTCCAGTGACCATTTCCTTTGTAGTGTAATCACTCAGTTTCAGGCTTTGGTCCAGCTTTGGGTTTCTTTGCGGGAGTGACAACTTGCTTGTCATTCTTCTTAAAGTTCCCTTTCTTTCCCTTTGCCCTTCTCTTGAAACTAGTGGTCTTGTCAATCATCAACACTTGATGCTCTTTCTTGATTTCTACCTTCGTCGATTTCAACATCACGAAGAGCTCGGGAATCGTTTTCGTCATCCCTTGCATACTATAGTTCATCACGAAGTTCTAGTAACTTAGTGATGGTGACTAGAGAATTCTGTCAATCACTATCTTATCTGGAAGATTAACTCCCACTTGATTCAAGCGATTGTAGTACCCAGACAATCTGAGCACATGCTCACTAGTTGAGCGATTCTCCTCCATCTTTTAGCTATAGAACTTGTTGGAGACTTCATATCTCTCAACTCGGGTATTTGCTTGAAATATTAACTTCAACTCCTGGAACATCTAATATGGTCCATGATGTTCAAAACGTCTTTGAAGTCCCGATTCTAAGCCGTTAAGCATGGTGCACTAAACTATCAAGTAGTCATCATATTGAGCTAGCCAAACGTTCATAACGTATGCATCTGCTCCTGCAATAGGTCTGTCACCTAGCGGTGCATTAAGGACATAATTCTTCTATGCAGCAATGAGGATAAACCTCAGATCACGGATCCAATCCGCATCATTGCTACTAACATCTTTCAACACAATTTTCTCTAGGAACATATCAAAATAAACATATGAAAGCAACAACGCAAGCTATTGATCTACAACATAATTTGCAAAATACTACCAGGACTAAGTTCATGATAAATTAAAGTTCAATTAATCATATTACTTAAGAACTCTCACTTAGAAAGACATCCCTCTAATCCTCTAAGTGATTACGTGATCCATATCAACTACACCATGTCCGATCATCACGTGAGATGGAATAGTTTCAACGGTGAACATCAATATGTTGATCATATCTACTATATGATTCACGCTCGACCTTTCGGTCTCCGTGTTCCGAGGACATATCTGTATATGCTAGGCTCGTCAAGTTTAACCTGAGTATTCCGCGTGTGCAACTGTTTTGCACCCGTTGTATTTGAACGTAGAGCCTATCACACCCGATCATCACGTGGTGTCTCAGCACGAAGAACTTTCGCAACGGTGCATACTCAGGGAGAACACTTCTTGATAATTAGTGAGAGATCATCTTAAAATGCTACCGTCAAACAAAACAGAATAAGATGTATAACAGATAAACATCATATGCAATCAAAATATGTGACATGATATGGCCATGATCATCTTGCGCCTTTGATCTCCATCTCCAAAGTACTGTCATGATCTCTATCGTTACCGGCACGACACCATGATCTTCATCATCTTGATCTATATCAATGTGTCGTCACATGGTCGTCTCGCCAACTATTGCTCTTGCAACTATTGCTATTGTATAGCGATAAAGTAAAGCAATTATTTGGTACTTGCATCTTATGCAACAAAGAGACAACCATAGGGCTTCTTCCAGTTGCCGATAACTTCAAAAAAACATGATCATCTCATACAACAACTTATATCTCATCACGTCTTGACCATATCACATCACAACATGCCCTGCAAAACCAAGTTAGACGTCCTCTACTTTGTTGTTGCAAATTTTACGTGGCTGCTACGGGCTGAGCAAGAACCGTTCTTACCTACGCATCAAAACCACAACGATAGTTTGTCAAGTTAGTGATGTTTTAACCTTCGCAAGGACCGGGCGTAGCCACACTCGACTCAGCTAAAGTGAGAGAGACAGACACCCGCCAGCCACCTTTAAGCACGAGTGCTCGCAACGGTGAAACCAGTCTCGCGTAAGCGTACGCGTAATGTCGGTCCGGGCCGCTTCATCTCACAATACCGCCGAACCAAAGTATGACATGCTGGTAAGCAGTATGACTTGTATCGCCCACAACTCACTTGTGTTCTACTCGTGCATATGACATCTACGCAAAAAACTAGGCTCTAATACCACTGTTGGGGAACGTAGTGTTGGGGAACGTAGTAATTTCAAAAAAAATCCTACGTACACGCAAGATCATGGTGATGGCATAGCAACGAGAGGGGAGAGTGTTGTCCACGTACCCTCGTAGACCGTAAGAGGAAGCGTTAGCACAACGCGGTTGATGTAGTCGTACGTCTTCACGATCCGACCGATCCAAGTACCGAACGTACGGCACCTCCGAGTTCAGCACACGTTCAGCTCGATGACGATCCCCGGGCTCCGATCCAGCAAAGCTTCGGGGATGAGTTCCATCAGCACGACGGCGTGGTGACGATGATGATGCTCTACCGGCGCAGGGCTTCGCCTAAACTCCGCGACAATATGATCGAGGTGGAATATGGTGGAGGGGGGCACCGCACACGGCTAAGGAACGATCCGTAGATCAACTTGTGTGTCTATGGGGTGCCCCCGCCCCCGTATATAAAGGAGCCAGGGGGGAGGAGGCGGCCGGCCAAGGAGGGCGCGCCAAGGGGGGAGTCCTACTCCCACCGGGAGTAGGACTCCCTTCTTTCCTAGTTGGAATAGGAGAAGGGGGGAAAGAGGAGGAAGAGGGGAAGGAAAGGGGGGGCGCCGCCCCCCTTCCCTTGTCCTATTCGGACTAGGAAGGGGAGGGGCGCGCGGCCCCCTCCTGCCTCCTTCCCTCTTCTCCCTCGAGGCCCATGTAGGCCCAATAACCCCCCGGGGGGTTCCGGTAACCTCCCGGTACTCCGGTAAAATGCCGATTTCACCCGGAACGATTCCGATGTCCAAATATAGGCTTCCAATATATCGATCTTTATGTCTCGACCATTTCGAGACTCCTCGTTACGTCCGTGATCACATCCGGGACTCCGAACAAACTTCGGTACATCAAAACTTATAAACTCATAATAAAACTGTCATCGTAACGTTAAGCGTGCGGACCCTACGGGTTCGAGAACTATGTAGACATGACCTAGAACTATTCTCGGTCAATAACCAATAGCGGAACCTGGATGCCCATATTGGTTCCTACATATTCTACGAAGATCTTTATCGGTCAAACCGCATAACAACATACGTTGTTCCCTTTGTCATCGGTATGTTACTTGCCCGAGATTTGATCGTCGGTATCCAAT
This sequence comes from Triticum aestivum, assembly GCF_018294505.1. Classification (NCBI taxonomy): domain Eukaryota; kingdom Viridiplantae; phylum Streptophyta; class Magnoliopsida; order Poales; family Poaceae; genus Triticum; species Triticum aestivum. The sequence goes on along the minus strand of NC_057804.1, from coordinate 481,983,915 downwards.
ACCTAGTTGAATCTCGTTACCGGCAAGTCTCTTTACTCGTTCCGTAATGCATCATCCCGTAACCAACTCATTTGGTCACATTGCTTGCAAGGCTTATAATGATGTGCATTACCGAGAGGGCCCAGAGATACCTCTCCGACAATCGGAGTGACAAAACCTAATCTCGAAATACGCCAACTCAACATGTACCTTCGGAGACACCTGTAGTACTCCTTTATAATCACCCAGTTACATTGTGACGTTTGGTATTACCCAAAGTGTTCCTCCGGTAAACGGTAGTTGCATAATTCTCATAGTTACAGGAACATGTATAAGTCATGAAGAAAGCAATAGCAATATACTAAACGATCAAGTGCTAGGCTAACGGAATGGGTCAAGTCAATCACATCATTCTCCTAATGATGTGATCCCGTTAATCAAATGACAACTCATGTCTATGGCTAGGAAACTTAACCATCTTTGATTCAACGAGCTAGTGAAGTAGAGGCATACTAGTGACACTATGTTTGTCTATGTATTCACACATGTATTATGTTTCCGGTTAATACAATTCTAGCATGAATAATAAACATTTATCATGATATAAGGAAATAAATAATAACTTTATTATTGCCTCTAGGGCATATTTCCTTCAGTCACCTGCCGCAGTGACGTCATCCACGTGGTGGGCACGCAACCATGTGACCTGCGCCACGCGGGCCCTTCGAGTGGGAGGGCACCTCGCGAGGATAATGGCCGCAGATGGTGGTGGTCCTTAGTGAAGTCCTCCTCCGTCAAGAGGGTCTTCGTGAGGCGAGCTCCTCGCGAGGCATCTTGCCCCGCGGCGCCCACTGCTGAGCCGTTTCTTGAGTTGGGCCAGGGGTTGCTTCCTGGGTCGTAGGCAGATGGCCCGTGGTACCCTGGTTCCCACTGAACCGACAATAGGGGAGAGCAACACTGTCTTCTTGCAGCGGCATGCGAGGGAGATTTTATTGCGGGGTAGACGGTTGCCATCTCCGGTGAGGTGTGGTGTGAGGTTGGGAGTGGGAGGAGGTGGAAGATGGGAGATTGGCGCACACCGCGTGAATGGATAAGAATGAGAAAAATGAGGACGGTGGGTGGGAGGACACGCGTGCATGCTATGCGGTGCGTCCAATCTCGCTTGGTCACACGGCGCCCATGGCGACTGGTGCGAGATTAGAACGGTCGGCCGTTCCAAAATGTTTCCCTTCTAACAAACGGCAAGTCTTAACTCTATATATTCCATTCTACTACCTACCATATATTGTATGTGTCAAGCGTTAAAATAAAATAACTTCAGCTGCCAGTTTTCAATAGATCAAAATTGAACGGCAAGGATGATACATTATTAAAACTTTCCTTTTTTTACTTTTGGGGTTTTAATGGCCCTATAATGCATTTCCTTGCTTGTACAAGTGTAAATCTATATTAGCTAGCCCTGTACAATCGTTCATAGCAACTTGCCCTTTGTATGAAGGTTAGACACTTTGCTTACAACCAGGAGCCCATGATTACGTTATATATACAGAGAACTATTGAACTATTTCCATCATCTCCATTAACACGCCAACATTCTCAAACATTCTCAAAATGAGAATGGTTTTCGCAGCTTCCATCGTGTACGTTTTCCTCGTATTCCACGTCGTTCTCTTAGCTACCACGGCGGTCGCCACAACCACCACGCCCTTCCCAACGTCTGGCGTCACCAACGCCACGTCGGTGGCCAACAGCAACACCGCAAACGGCGTCGAGTCCCGTGCAGCGACGGCGGCGCTCAACAGCTCGGATCAGTACTCGAATCAGTACATCTGCTACCTCTGCCGCCAGCGTAACACCCTGATGATCAAGTGGTGTCCCCTCTACAAGGACGACTGCCACCTCGCATGCCTGTCCTCCACGTCCCCTACCCGCCACCCCCAGCTGTACCCCTCCGCCGACGGCGAAGGTAGGAAGAGCACGCTGGGAACCGGCCCTGGCGGCTCGGACCCCGACGACTGCTACGTCATGAAGCTGTATCCGGATGGCAGATGGGTCATAACCGTGGCGGTCAGCTGCAAGGCGGTCGCGGGCTGCTACCTTGTGTGCAGCAATGGAGACGCGCCGCTTGGGAGCAGAGCCGACGACACCACCCCGGCCGTGGCCAGGGGGCCGCCACTGCCCCGCGCCTCCGAATTCCAGCGGTGCGGTGATCAGCTCCCGGCGGCAGGCAACCGCGTCTAGCCACGGCCATATGATTAATTCGGTTTCGATGGTTTCTATCGGCTTAAGCGAGATTTAAACCTTTCAGTTTCTCACGGGACAGACAAGAAGAATTCTTCCATCCCAATCTTAGTTAATCATGAGTCCGTGGTTTGTTTTCGATCGCCTCTCCTCGTTTCGTGGCAGAAAGCAACTCGGCGATTTGTTTTTCCGATATGGCTGTAGCACACACTGTTTAAGTCCAACAGCATCTATTGCCTTCTGAGCTAAGGTGACCATGCATGAAATCGGGCCGGTTTACTGCTTGGAATTTTCTCACGAGTCTCCTGGTCGATCGATTCAGATCCACTTGTTGTATTCCAGCCAATTTCGCCAAGCTGTAACCCGAACACCATTTTCGCGAGATGACAGTACTTATCCAAAAATGCTTTTAATCATCTGCTGTCTCTTACCGCGAGAAGCACATGCAGCCAAATTCTTGGGCTGCTGCACACTTTTTCTCTCTTTTTCTTCTTTCCCGTAGCCGTATATACACACACCAAAGCGCCGGCTCGATCACATCACTCCCAACAGCTGCAGCAACGCACGCACCATCTTTCGCTCTCGGTCTTGCACGCGATGCCTCTCTCGGCCGCATCCATCCTCCGCGCCTCCTCCCTCGCCCTCCTGCTGCTCGCGGCCACGGCCACGGGCGGCGATGGCAGCACGACGAGCGACTCGTCTGTGGCGCAGTCCATCGACGACACGGAGATGTACCTCTGCTACCTCTGCACCGGGCGCAACCCGATGCTGATCAGGTACTGCCCCATCTACTGGGACTGGTGCCACCTCGTGTGCTACGACCCCGACGTCGCCGCCGGGCCCGCTGCGTCCCTGCGGCCGGTGGCAGCGGCAGCCACGGCCCCGCGCGAGACGCACGCCCAGCTGGGGTGCTACGTCATGAAGCTCTACCGGAACGGCACCTACGTCATCGTCAGCCGCCACGACTGCTCCAAAATGGCCAGTTGCCGCCTCTCCTGCGGCGGCAGCGACGTCGTAGTCGCCGACGGGAAAGCCTTGGGCGCGGCGCCGCTGCCGGTTACAGCGTCGGCGCCCCAGGGAATGCAGCTGCCGCCGTCGTCGCGCGTCGCCGAGTTCCAGCGGTGCGGCGATCAGGCAATGGGCCTGCCTCTGAGCGCCGTCCCCGGCCGCGTCTAGCAGCTAGCGGCGCCGGTCGACTTAGGGAGGATGCGCGCGTGTCGGCGTGCAAATATGCGTGCGCCCTTGCAAGCCAAATGTTGACAGGATATCAGCGATCGGTTGTGTATAGAGTTGTTAAAATAAAAAATAAATGAAGGGCCCCTATCGTTTGAAAAAAGGTTTGCGTCGATTTGTGCAAGCCGTTGGATCAGAAAGGAACGGCCGGATGTATTTCTTCCTTGAACTGTTTTCTTCTTCCCTCGACGAACAACACAATTTCTTCTAACACCGTCTTGTCCCCGCCTCCGGCGAGCCTCCTATCCTCGCCTCCAGCGAGGTCACATCTGAACCAAAACGATACGGCCGCCACTCGCACATGTCAAAACCTCCGACTCGCCTTTGTTGGCAACACCCCTCCTCGTCACCGGTCCCGGCTCAGTCCTTGCTTGGCCTTGCACTACTGGAATTTTTCAATTAGGCACTCAGCAAAGCATTTGTCGAGTCCCACACTCGGTGAACACGACTCGGCTGGCCGGCTGTTGGCAAAACTGACTTTGTCGAGTTCTTTTTCACTGGCACTCGACAAGCACATACTATTTTTTGCCAAGTACCGTGTATAGGGAACTCGACAAAAAAATAGTGCAAACAGAACGGCGCATTAATGGTAATGCCACATGGCAACACGTCTTTGTCGAGTTCTTTTTTGAACGCACTCGGCAATGCAACAACAAACGAGGGTGTGGCACATGGTGCAACCTTTGTCGATTTCTTCCCAGGCGAAACTCGACAATACCTCGATGGACGAAGGAGTGCCACATAGCATAACCTTTATCGAGTGTTGCTTGTATGTTGCTCAGCAAACGCTTACTCCAGGAGTCATCAGCAACTGCCATGTGGCAGTCTTTATCGAGTTTCTATCTCCGCTAGCGTCGAGAGGTCTAACCCAGAGTATCTATGTTTGCTGACGACGCCGTGATCGTTCTGAAGCCCGAAGTGGAAGACCTCGCTACTTGCGCAGCTCTGTTGTGTCTTTTTGGTGAAGCATCGGGGCTCAGGGTCAATCTAAACAAGAGCGCATCCTTACCAATCCGGTGCAGTACGGAAATTATGGAGCGGGTGGTTCAAATCCTTGGATGCCCCTAGGGCACATATCCTTGCAAATACTTGGGGCTCCCGCTCACCTTGCGGAAGCACACAGTCGCGCAGCTTATGGGAATGGTGGATCAGCTTGCACTGTGCCTCCCTCGGTGGATGGCCGCAAACATGTCGAAGAGTGGAAGAATGACTCTTGTTCAATCCGTACTCTGCGCAATCCCTATCCATGTGAAGATGGCATTAGACATCCCACAGAAGGTTATCAAGGACATGAACAAAATCTGCAGAGGGTTCTTGTGTTGTGCCAAAGAGCAGGCGTCGAGTGGTCAGTGCAGAGTGGCGTCGGAGACCGTGTGCTCGCCAAGGTGGGCGGGTGGACTTGGCATCCCTAACCTTGGCTTAATATTGCCATGCAAGCAAGAAGGCCCTGGCTGAAACGAGTGGATCCATCGAGACCGCGGGCGGAGTTTGATATTACGGTTCCTAAAAGGTCAATGCAAATCTTCCAGGCTGCCACCCACGCAACATTGGGGAATGGAGAAAGGACGTTGTTCTGGGAGGATAGATGGGTGGGTAGCTATAGAGTGGAGGAGTTGGCACCAACAATCTATGGCATGGTGCGGGCGAGGATATGATGCACCCGCAAGTTAGCCAAGGATTGATGAACGGGGCCTGGGCATTGGACATAGGCCCGGAGGTTACGAGCCAGATGCTCCAGGAGTACCTGCGATTGTGGGAGCGAATGGTGCTGCTCCAATTGCACCAAGACACGGCCGACTAAGTTCGGTGGGCTTGGGAGCCAAGCGGGACCTTCTACACGCGATCGGCATACCAAACAAAATTCTGGGCAAAGGAAGTAGTTCCAACGGCGCAGTTCACGTGGAAGTCCAAAGCTCCTTTGAGATGTCGATTCTTTACTTGGCTCGCACTTCGGAATAGATGTTGGACCTCAGATAGGCTGGCGAGCCGAGGATTAGACCATCAGGATGCATGCCCTTTCTGTGACCAGGTGGAAGAAAGTATCAATCACATAATGCTACATTGTGCCTTCGGGAGGGAAGTGTGGTTGCGTGTCTGCACAGCTTGGGGCAAGCCAGAATGGGCTCCGACACCAACATCACTACTAAGAGAGTGGTGCATGACCACCGCAGAATGTTCCTCGGGGGAAAAGGATGCACGGGCACTATTCATACATGTAATGTGGGAGCTATGGAAGCATCGGAACAGCATTGTGTTTGAGGGCGATGTTCCGTCAAGCGCGTATGTAATTCAAAACTATCGGTAGAGTGTAGGGCGTGGAAGGTGGCGGGCTTACTTAAAGCAGACGTGGACCGGTTCCTAGAGGCCATGGAGGTGGGTAATGCGGCGAGTAGTTAGCGTGCGAGTAGCTGGGTGGAGTTGGGGTTATGTAACTTTTGTAACGCCAGCGTGGAGGGGCTTCTTTCCCCCATCCTCCTCTTTAATATAAAGTACACACACTCATGTGTATTCGAGAAAAAAATCGAGTTTCTATCTAATGGAACTCAACAAATTTTTCCAGCAGTTAGCATATGTCAAGTGGCATCCTTTGCAGAGTGTCGCTCTGGAGGAACTCAAAAAATCTTGCCAAGAGTTACCAGCGTGGGCCAAATTCATTGCTTTGACCCTTATGTAAAAGTTTAACACGATTTGACCCTACTTGTAAAAAAAATTGGATCTGATCCTTTTCCTACCGCCATGGTCAACGGTGGTAGGCTCCTGGTCAACGTGAAGATGTGGCAACCCGAACGCTATAAATAAAGCGCGTTGCTCTATTGAAATGAAGGAACTGGGTGGCTGAGTGGCTAGCAGAAGTAAGGCATTAGCAGTCGGGAAATACACTTGTGTTCCTGGGTGTATACGTACCCTATGTGGGGATTCATTTTAATTTTTTTTATAAAAAGTCAAAATAGTTAAGAACTTTTTTGACAAAAAACTTGACCAACTTTTGCACTAGTGTATAAATTTTTGCGAAAAAAATTGACTTCACAGCAAAAAGACAAATTTTATTTGCTATTATAGATCACTATTCACATTATTTTAGCCTAAAATTTGTCTTTTTTGAAAAGAAGTCAAAGAGAGATTTTCTTTTTGTGAATTTTTTCTCATGAGTACAACTAAAGGTCAAGTTTATTTCAAAAATATTTTCAGGAATTTTTTATTTTTTGTTGAATTACTAAAAAAATCCATATAGGGTGCATATGTCCCCATAGACCGCAAATCCTCTCCCATTAGCAGTCAGCCTTGGTTCGAATCCTACTAGAAGCAACTTTTTTGGTGTTTTTTTTCAATAACAATTGAAAGTGCATTATCTCGACTAGAGGGGTGAATAGGCAATTTTTACAAATTCGTCACTAAGGAATTTCTAAGTGAAGAAATTCCTGAGTAACGATACACTAGCAGCGGAATAAGTACTCAGGTATAAGCATAACAGAGCAGTAGCATAGTCATCATGATGAACTGAAAACAAACACAGAGTACGGAAAGCGTGATAACAGGATAAGTAGGCTGAAGATTATGTGACTGAAGAGATAGGATTGAGGAAATAGAGAAAGTCTTCAGTCAAAGTCTTCAAACAGTAATGATCAGGTTCATCAACATATGAATGAGGAAATTAAAGGGTTGAGGAAATAGAACCAATTGACTTGGTGAAGACAATGATTTGGTAGACTAGTTCCAACTGTTGTGACAGTTGTACGTCTGGTTGGAGCGGCTGAGTATTTAAACTCGAGGACACGCAGTTCTGGACACACAGTCCTCACCGTATTCTCCTTGAGCTAAAGTCACACAGACCTCGCCCAACACTCGTGGTAAGTCTTCACACGCGACTTCCAAACCTTCACAAACTTGGTCACTCGGCGATCCACAATTCCTCTTGGATTCTCAGACCATGACGCTTAACCATCTGGAGGATACACAGTCCTCAAAGGTAACAAGTGTCGGTTCCACACAGGAACAATCTCTTCAGTGATGATCAATCATTTTGGGTTTGTGGGTGTTTGGGTTTGGGTTTGGGTTTTGGATTTTCCTCACTTGATGATTTTCGCTCAAAGTCCTCGGAGGATGGGATGCTCTCAATGACAAGTGTCAGTTTCTAGCAGCCAACTAGCTAGTGGTTGTAGGGGGCGGCTATTTATAGCCTAGGGAGCAGGCCGACATGATAAGACATAAACGCCCTTTAATGATATGACCATTAGGTGGTAGGATATTTTGGACAGTTGGCGCGCAGCACAACTATGGTCAGATATGTGAGGTTCGAATTCCTCAGGGCTATCATGTTCCTCACTGTGTAGGCAATCCGCATTGGCAAATTCCTAACTCCTCAGTCAGAACAAATTCCTCAGAGACCAGAAGATATTCGTCTCTGTCACTGAAGAAATTGACTGAGCTGATATGAGATTTTCAATGGCTTCACTCGAAAGGATTGGGTAGGTGTAGGATTTTGAGATGAGCATCACTTGGAAATCAGTTTCCTTAGTATTACCTCGACCCCCTTTAACAGTACGATGTTTCCTATGACTCAAGAAAGAGAAAATGAAAGTACGAAAACAAAAGTCTTCACGCTTCATAATCCTCGCATGAATATCCAAGTCTTCAAGGTCACACCAATTTCTTCACTTTCAAAATCTTCAGGAGAACCAAAGTCTTCAGTTGAAGACATACATTTTTAGGGGTCGACTTTCACAGTAAATATCAAACTCCTGATTAACTTATAGAGCATGTGTACACTCACAAACATATTAGTCCCTTAACCTATAAGTCGTGAATACACCAAAATCACTAAGGGGCACTAGATGCACTTACAATCTCCCCCTTTTTGGTGATTGATGACAAATAGGTTAAGTTTTCAATGGGGATAAACATATTAATTGAAAGTGCTCAATATTGAGGAATTTGATTGCAAGATATAGAAGAACTCCCCCTGAAGATGTGCATACTTGAGGAATTTGCTTTTGATAGCAGATGCACATTGTAGAGTAATATCATGGAGATCTCCCCTATATCTTGCAATTCATACACGCATTTAACATGTCGAATGAAGAATTTGAAATGCATGATGAAATATGGTGACTGATGTAATTCAACATGCGTGCATAACATATATGAGGAAATAGCATGCAGAAAAATAGAGCAAAAGTATCAGGTCACCATCGGACTTAAGTTTACAACTCGATCCAACAAATACTTCAGAAGAGAGAGAGTTGCAACTTAACAAAAAACACCCATATAAATAGACCCGCTTGAAGACTAACTCAAATTTCTCCCCCTTTGTCATCAAATGACCAAAAGGGACGAAAAGTGAGGACTAACACCCCTGAAGAATATCATCACGAAGTCGATGGAGGAGCGCCAGCGTTATTGGGGTCTGTTGTTGAAGTAGGGCCTGCCGCAGTGTCGTCCAAATCTTCATAGTCTCGCACGATGAAGAAAACGAGCTGGCCACCAAAGAAGGAACTTCGACTTTCTTGAATTTCTTCGACAGTCGCTTAGACTAGTCAAAGTCTTGCTTGAAGTCCATCTGCTTAAGATCTTCTTCACCGTAGAGATGAGACAGAACAACCCAGGTGTCGTGGAATTATCACGTCAGATGTCCTGTTGAAAGGACTTAGTCGTGGAGCCCTCGCGATTGGGTTAGCTTAGAGGGGTTAAACCGGACAAAGGACATAGGGAGTTTATACTGGTTTGGCCCCTTGCGGTGAAGGTAAAAGCCTACGATCCAGTTGTGCTGTTCTTGATGTGGTCTCGATTACCAGAGAGCAAATATGCTTGGCCTAGTTCTCGAGTTGACGTTTCTTGTCCCTGAACCGCCGCCGGGTCGTCCCTTTATATACATAGGTTGACGCCCGGCCGGTCTACAGAATCCCGAGGCCAGCTCATACAAGTGTCCGGCTCGGTTTCTCCTTTCCCTGACTTACAGTACAAGTTATACATCTATGGCGGTTTACTACTATGGGCCCTAATCCGCCATTGGGCTCTGGGCCTCTAAGTCTTCATAGTTGAAACGCCATAGCCTTAGCCTTCATCGTCATGGGCTTTTGTACAGGATTCCTTGTGAGTTAACCTGGCCCCTTCTGGGCAGTTTAACTTAGTATCCATATCCCCAACATTAGGCCCAAGATTGATTTGAACTTGTTCATGTCAGTCTTCCTCTTCTGATTTTAACGTCTTTGCGTTGTCCTGGTAAACCGCCGTGACGTCATCTTCTGGAGTCGCCTTAAACCACCATCATGTCATCTGCGTAAAAAACTCGTAAAGATTCCTTTTTATTAATTGACCTCCGAAGATCGAGGCGACAACTATATCAAATATCCAATTTTTGACTCCTCGATTTTCGCGCATGTCGCTTATCCTTTTGCCTTTATAAATAAGACCGGGGGTCCTTCCAATTTTCCCCCTTGCCTCTTCGCATCTTCTTCCTCCTCGCGACTCCGAAGAGCTCGAGCTCCGCCCCCGCCTGCGACCTTCAAGCTTCTGCACCATCTTGGGCCGCTGCATCGACCTGAACGTGCCAGAGATCCATGGTGCTTCTCTGCCCCTCCTGTGAATCATGTAAGTCTCATTCCTTCAACCCTAGATCTCCATTAGGTATTCAGTGTTCATCCGTGTTCATCACCGTTCATCTGTGTTTGTTGCTACAATCTCATAAAATCTAGATAAGCTTGACATTTTTCCCTTGCGGCTGGTGCTATAGTTTATCTTGCCTTGTCATAATACCCTTTCGGCTACGAGTAGATCCCATCTGAACCTTTGCCGTTCTGCTGTCGCCATTTTAGGGCTGAGAAAAATTTCTATACTAAACTTCCGTAGATCCAAAATTACAATACCATTTTGTGAAACATGTTTGTGCAGCACTTAGCAAATTTCAGATCTGTTTTTTCCACTGTAGGCGGTTTAACCTTTAGATAACGATAACCCGCCAGGTACCATTAGCCCTCACTTAAACCGCCAACCTTACCTGAGCATAGAATCCGGTTTAATATGAACATATGCTTTGATTAAATCCCCCGGTTTGACACCGATTTATGCATATCAATCTTGAACTGTGAACCGTCATTTGAACTTCCTTTACAGTTTGTCAGGAAAAAATGGACAGGCAATTCTCCTCTTGCAATTGGGTTCCTTCCCGGATCAAAGAAGAGCAACTCACTGGATATGTTCTGACTGATGCTTTAGCCAAGAAGGAGGTCATTCATTGGCGAGTCCCTGGTAGTGATAATCCTCCTGAACCTCAAGATGGAGAAGTGGTAGTATTTATGCAGCATCTGGACCGAGGATTTAGTCCTCCTGGATCAAAGTTTTTCCTGGATGTACTTGCTAGTTTCCAGCTCCACACTCAAGATATTGGGCCAAACTCTGTGTCCAATATTTGCAACTTCCAAGTGTTCTGTGAAGTTTATCTGCAAGAGGAACCGTCTGTTGAACTTTTCAGAGACTTCTTCCATTTGAACCACCGTACAGAATTTTGTGATGGCCCCAATACTGAACTTGGCGGAGTGTCGATTCAAAAGAGGAAAGAAGTAGATTTTCCTCATGGAAAACATCACGGCCACCCCAAAGATTGGAATCAAACATGGTTCTATTGCCCGAACACCGCTCATGCTGACGAAAATCCGCTGCCGGGTTACCGTCCTTATCGACTCAGCAATGGACATCCACTGCCTCAGCGGCTTACTGCTAAAGAACGACAAACTTATGCGCCACAGCTTGCTAAGCTCCGGGCTCTTCTAGCAAATGGTTTAACCGGTATTGATCTCGTCCATTGCCGGGTTTCATGGGGTATCCTGCCCTTAAGCCGCCGCACCGGATTGATGTATGAATATACCGGCAATGTCAATGATCCTCAACGGCATACTGACATACCGGCGACTGACGAAGAGGTCACCGAGTCTGTCAAAAAGATGCTAGATGAACCGATACATGAGTGCAGCAAGACTAGGTTGCGCCCCTTTTATGCCTCCAACAAACCGCTGGCTGTAAGAATTTATCTTTATGCTTGTTAATCTGTCTCCCCTTTAACATCTTTCTGATAACCTTTTGTTTATTCCTTATAGGCCAAAGACCCATTCTGGAAAAGGAAGCCTCAAGACAAACTGGCAAAACCACAAGACAAACCGGTGAGAGCTCCTCGTGCCAAGAGCAAAGTCACAAAGAGATCAGCAAACAAGAAAACCGCTGAGTCCTCTGATCCGCCCGAAGATGCTGAAGATTCGAACCCAGAGGTAGAACTTGATTCCCTTGGTTCATTTTTTATACATCTTATTGACAATGATCATTATCAGGATGATGCGGAAGCCAGACGTGCGGACCATGTAGAGGTAATTTCCCTTTCCTCTGATTCAGATCATGTGCCGGTTCAAAAACTTCGTCGCGCAATTCAGAGAGTAAAACTTTCACATCCTCACGCTCATTTGGATCCACACTTTTCTTTGAAGACACAACAGCATGAAAGTCGTCGCACGACCTGGCATAGTGGCCAACAGGTCACTTCCTCCAGTTTACTAGACACCCCAACCCGGAAGCGTCGTCTAGAGGTCTCTTGTTCTTCTAATAAACTTATCCTTTGGCGGGTTGCTTCCGATACCAACTTAATCCGTCTGATTCAAATTATTAGGTAACTTCCAACTCATCTTATGGCGACTCATCAACCACACAAGTGCCTCCTCTCAAGACCGTCCCTGGGTGAGTGATATTTTTAGCTTAGCCTTCTTGCACCGGTGTATCATATTAACCTCTATTTGCTATTTTGCAGCGCCAAAGGCCGACTCGACAAGAAGACAAAAACGAATGCCCCTACTGAGGAATTTGAACCGAAGAAGACCCCAGAAGGTACTGGTGGAGATGCTGACATTGCTGTGGATGATCCTGTACCACAAGGTCGGGACACTTATGTTGATCCGCCGGAAGTTAACCCGGCCAGTCCTCATGCTGATCCGCCCAGCCCAATTGCTAATCCTCCAAGTCCTGCCGCTGATCCGCCAAGCCCAGCCAAAGCCTCAGATAAACCGGCTAGCCCAAGTAAAGCAACTGACGATGTTGTGATCACCAGATTTGGCCATACTTCGCCTGGCACCCTGTCACTTTGTCAAAGCACAGTGCCAAAGAGGAATTTGCTGCTGTGGAGAAAGGCAAATGGAAGACTGATATGTCAAGCTATGCTCATCTCAACGCTCAAGATCTTCACTCTGGATACCTAAACCGCCTATATACAAGCAGTGACTGTGAGGTCAGTTTAGTCAACTTGATGAAGGAGCGATATGAGGTAACTTCTGTAAATCTCGCTTTGTACTTTTGTCAATCCCATTGTAGCCCCCAAGGACCGGTTTATCTCTTGAAGATGGACCGGAACTTTGGATAAAAAAGACTTCAACTGCGTAGCCCCCAAGGGCCGGTTTACCTCTTTAAGATGAACCGGGACTTTCTGTTAAACATTTGCCCTTGTTGACTTCCTTCACCATAGATTTAGCTGATCAATTAGGCATTAGCCCCCAAGTGCCAAGCTTAATACTTGTATTCAGCCTTGGGACTTTAAAATATCAGTTTAAGAAGCAATCCACATTAGCCCCCAAGTGCCAAGTGTATAACTTGTCATGTGCTTGGGACTTTGAAGAAGATATGAACAACTTATCATTTGTCTATTGCAGGCTGACTTGAGAAATAAAGATTACCAAATTGCTGATCTTCAAGAAAATATTAAGTCCCAGCAAGCAGAAACCTCCAAGGCCAAGGAGGAACTGAAAAGCGCTTTGACAGCCATGGAGGAATTGAAAGATGGCTTCAAGAATGAACGAACGAGCTGGGACACCGAGAAGGATGCTCTATTAAAGCGGGCTAAAGATGCCAAAGCAGCTCTTAAACCGGTCGCGGAAGAGCTAACTTGGCTGAAGCATCAAGTGAATGCTATGACTTCTGCAATATTTGGTAAGTACTTTGTAAGAACCGCCGTCAAACATCTTTGAAATTGCCGGTTTAACCTCAAATTCTTAAACCATTGCAGGCAGTCGTGTTGCTCATCTGGGCTCGGATATGGGGATGAAGTTGAAGGCAGCATATACGTTGATAGAGCAACTGTATACTAGTGCGCAACGAGTCATCTGTGCGGCTTCGTACAATAAACCGGCACCAACTTTGATCAAGGATACATTGGCCAAGTTATCGATGACACCTGCCTAGATAGAGGAGGTAAAGCGATCTGCTGCCAGGGCTGGCACTTTATCAGCACTGACTCGTGCTAAAGCTTGGATAGCTGATCTTGATCCGGTAGATATCGCAAAGGGCTATCCTGGTGAACAAGCAGACGGGTGAGCATTTGATAATGAAGCCCTTAAAGCCCTAACAAAGGAGATGCGCCCGGTGGCAAGCCAATTGGCTAAAGAGGTTAATTTGTCTGTTCATCGGTCCTTCTATGATGCAAACAACAAACGAGTTGATGCCGCTGTTAAAGAAGTGCAGAATCTTATCCCGCCAATCCGTAAGCACACCTATGCCCCTGACGTTGAACCGTCCAATCTTATAAATGAAGAAGCTGTCTTCCAGGCTTTAACCCGGATTGACTGGACCACCATTGACTTCCAGCCACTGGGTGGGGAGGAGGAGGTTGAACCTATGCCAGAAGATCCATCAACTTCACGTCAACCTGGTGACGAGTCTTAATCCGGCAATCGGCTTGATTTTCACAGACTGTGTTCTGTGCAAAAAAACTATCATTATTTTGGGCATCAAAGCGCCTTGTAATAGGCTAGTTGAAATACTTTGATCTGCTGCCATGGTGCACTGCTACATGACGTTTGTTTGATCCGCCATGATTATTGTTGTGCTTGCTTATATATCTTGATAAGTTCATGCAATCCTTGTGTCTGCATAAAAAGAGTTGTCCTTGTAGTGTACCGCTGGACGGGTCATAATGCCCAATACAAAGCCTGGTTGATTTACCAAGGCTGAATTTTTTTGAAATATATCATACCTGTATTATTAAATCATATTGTTGGCTTACCAACTTGATTGTAGTAAGGGTGAGGACCCAAATATTGAGTATTTATAACTCCCACCATGCAGTGCTGGTGTATATAATAAGTCATACCGGGTTGTGATGAACACCGGATGATCATTCTGGCGACATGTAGTCAAAAACCAGACCGGGTTATAAAACATCAGTTTAATAATGAGTATGGTCTGACAACTTGTAGCTGAAAGCCAAGCCGGGTTAACAAACACCGGGTTATTATGATGACTGATAGCCATGCCGGGTCAATAGACACCGGTTCAACATAAAATTTTATCAAAGGATAAAAACTTGACAAAGGCAAACAAAACCGTGTAGTCGAGGCTTTTCAAGGGCTGTCAGGCCCAAATTCGAGGATTTTCATGGGATGCTAGGCCACTGAGTTAAACCATTTTGCAAAGCCTTTCAAGATGGGCCTCCAACTAACCAATCGTCATTTTAACTTTGACAAGTTCAGGGTCTGTATAAGATTGACTTGTCAAACATTCGGCGGGTCATGCCAGGATTACCTAGATAGGAGTGGCTTACTTGATAAAGGCCGGTTAACCCGGGGTTTTAGGTGAATACACCAGGCTTCCAAGCCGTGCTTGATAGCATATTACAAGGGTCCTTTCAAACTCTTTGTTGCATTGCACAAAGGGCCCCCAAGTAACTTTGTGAGTTGTGCTCAATGGGTGCCTATGTTTGAGTTGTGAATAGCATCCAAACTCTCTTTGGCCCCTTGGGTGTGAAGCTCCCAAGCTGTATTGTGGCGTGATAGCCGGTTTAACAGGTAGAACTCTGCTTTGTCAGCTGAAGCCCCATGTAATCAAAAGATATTTGAAGAAAACAGCAGAGGCCCTGCTTATAGCATGGATGCCGGTTTATATATTGATCATAATATATACATTGTCAAAATATGTACATAAGAGGAGATATGTTCCATGGCCGACGGGTCTCCTCCTTAGATTTGCGTGAGTCTGCATGCTCTCGAACATCAATGAGGTAGTATGATCCGTTGTGCAGATTCTTGCTGACCACAAAGGGTCCTTCCCAAGGTGGGGATAACTTGTGCATATCGGTCTAATCCTGGATGAGCCGAAGCACCAAGTCGCCTTCTTGAAAGGTTCTTGTCTTGACTCGGCGGCTGTGGTAACGCCGTAGGTCTTGCTGATAAACCGCCGAACGAGCCAAAGCCATGTCCCATTTTTCATCTAACAGGTCCAGCGCCTCCTGGCATGCTTGCTCGTTGTCCGCTTCAACATAATTGGCAACCCAGGGCGAGTCATGACGAATATCACTTGGGAGGACCGCCTCTGCCCTGTAAACCATGAAGAAAGGTGTGTAACCCGTTGATCTATTGGGGGTGGTGTTGATGCTCCATAACACAGAAGGTAATTCTTCCACCCAACAACCCGGCGTCCTTTTCAAAGGAACCATAAGCCGGGGCTTAATGCCCTTTAAAATTTCCTGATTTGCTCTCTCAGCTTGTCCGTTGGACTGGGGGTGTGCCACTGATGACACATCAAGCCGGATATGCTCTCTTTGACAGAAGTCCTCCATCTTACCTTTAGAAAGGTTTGTGCCATTATCCGTGATGATATTGTGTGGAAAGCCAAAACGGAAGATCACCTTCTTGATAAATTGAACCGCCGTGGCTGCGTCACACTTGCTTGCGGGCTCCGCTTCAACCCATTTAGTGAATTTGTCAACCGCCACCAACAGGTGGGTCTTCTTATCTTTGGACCGCTTAAAAGGTCCCACCATATCAAGCCCCCAAGTAGCAAACGGCCAAGTTATTGGAATCATCCGTAGCTCTTGAGCCGGAACATGAGCTCAGCGTGAAAACTTCTAACAAGCGTCACACCGCTTTACCAGATCCTCAGCATCAGCATGAGCTGTCAACCAGTAGAAACCATGACGAAAAGCTTTAGCCACCAGGGACTTTGAATCGGCGTGGTGACCACAATCTCCTTCCCCTCTTCAGGAGAAACACAACGCTGGAACACGCCTGAGATACTGCAGTGTTGTAACTCGCCATTGTGAATAACCATGGACTTTGATCGCCGGACTATCTGTCTGGCTAGAACTTCATCTTCTAGTAACTCGCCCAGGTTCATATATGCCAAATATGGAACCGTCCAATCCAGAATTACATGTAAAGCGGCTACTGTCGTGGTTCTAAGTCTGACAGTAGTGTAGGGGGTACTAAAGGAGAGGAAAGATCCTAGCTATGGAGTAGTTGTTCACGCAAGTGTTTTATGAGTTCAGGCCCTTCTCGGAGGAAGTAACAGCCCTACGTCTCGGTGCCCGGAGGCGGTCGACTGGATTATATGCATGAGAGTTACAGGGGTGCGAACCCTTCTGCTAGTGGAGGGGGTGGCTTATATAGAGGACGCCAAGACCCAAGCCAGCCCACATAGCAGAGGGCTTAAAGTACATTAAGGCCGGGCGTTACTGGTAATGCCTTACATAAAGTGTCATCATGACCATAAAGACTACTTAATTACAGACCGTTTGGATACAGAGTGGCTCTGGAACTCCTGGTGGTCGAGTGAGTCTTCATGGTCGAGTGTCTTCAAGTCCGTCGAGTGGAATCCCTCTAGGTCGACTAGAAGACGATTTCTTCTAAAGATGTCCTTGGGGAGGGTATCTTGAACAGGTCTATGACCCTACCCTAGGTACATGACTTCATCATTAGCCCCCGAATGGATCGAGTTTTGAGTGAGGAAGGAGTTGATAATCTTTCTGA
This sequence comes from Triticum aestivum, assembly GCF_018294505.1. NCBI lineage: Eukaryota > Viridiplantae > Streptophyta > Magnoliopsida > Poales > Poaceae > Triticum > Triticum aestivum. The sequence continues at coordinate 481,966,693 of NC_057804.1, read as the reverse complement.
CCTGTTTTCTGGTGCTGTGAATGTGTTTTACTCTGGATCAATGACTTTTTAGCGATGGCGTCAACTTCTCTTTCAATCGCCTTGATCCATTCTTCATATCTGTCGAGTGAACTTTATGAACTTGGAGATTTCCGAGCGACGGATCGCAGGAGATCTTCCGTCTGACGAGTTGCCCTGCGGTTAGCGGATTTAGTGGGATCCGAATTTCGGGAAGCGCGCGAAGCGGAGAAGGCCGCGGTACTTGGATGGGATAAGGCAGAAACGCCTCGATTTCCATGCCGCCTTTTTCTCCACGTATCACCCGCGCGACTGTTTCGGGATTTGACAGGATTGCCCGGGCCTACCAGTCAGCCACTCGGAAGCGACTCCATATAAGGCACCGAGCGGAGGTTTTTGAAAAGTGCTCCCTCATTTTCCCGTCCCTCGTCTTCAGATTCATCCGCTACGCTTGCTATTTGTTCAGCGCCGCTGCTCCGTACCAGCCTCGTCAGCGACAATGGTGGAGGAGAAGATGGCGGCTTTGGAGCGGGCGAAGAAGGCGATGGCGAAGGCGAAGGGAAGAGCGACCAATCGGGGTGGATCCTCGTCGCGGTCCCGCCTGCCGCAAGGTTGGATCCAGGGGGATTGGATCCGCTCGACCATCACCCAGAAGGATCTTGACAACCTGGCCAATGAAGGGTTGGTCGAGCACGGGGCAGCTAGGCTTCCGGGGACGGAGTGGCAGCCGCAGCCTCAGGAGGGTGAGTGTGTCCTCTTAGTGACCCATGTCGATCGTGGGTTTTCTCTGCCGCCGCATCTTTTCTTTCGGGGGTTTCTGAACTTCTCCGGGGCACAGCTCCATCACTTCACACCCAATTCCATTGCCTATCTTGCCGCTTTCGTGTCTTTGTGCGAAAACTTCTTGGGTTGTCGGCCGCACTGGGGCCTTTTCAAACACATATTCACTTGTCGCTCTCAGATGGTGAAAAAGGCTAATCCGAATGACGAGAGAATCCAAGTAATCCAGATGTGCGGGGGTCTTGAGGAGGTCGACGACGTCACACTGGAGAGGTGGATGACTGCCATCACAGGGAACAAGGACAACCCTCGTGGGACCAGGAGGATCCCGCCACTCGACCAGTCTTATGAACCAGACAAGGTATGACCACTTATCTCCGACTGTAATCATGTTTCGTCTATTCTCTTTTGTTGCGGATCAGTCGATCGACTTTTGTCTTGTTTGTTGTCTTTCAGGCTACCACTGAGTTGTATTCGATGCCCAACGGGGCGCAAGCACAGACCGAGGAGGAGGAAGGAAGTGGAGGTGAAAGTCAAGAGGAGTGGGAATCGGATGGTGATGAGGGTGATGAAGATGCTGGCTCCAATGAGGAGGAGGAGGAGGAAGAGGAGGAGGAAGTTGCGCCTCCCCGTTCTGAAAGAAGGTCCAAGCTTGCCCATGACCCTGCAGTCGAGCGCGGCAAGGGGGCCACGCCTGTTGTGCACTCGAGCAAGCGTCCTCGGACGACCTCTCCGGCACCGACTGAGAAAGCGCCAAAGCAATCTTGAGTGGTGCCGTCAAAGCCGACGAAGGCCTTGTCGAAGATGAAGATGGTGATTCCCACTATTTCTGGGTAATGACATAACTTGTGTCCTCTTGTTTCTCATGGATTTATTCTTGGTCGATTCGTTAGCTGACCGACTGATTTCTGAAACTATAGAGCTGCTACTTCTGATACCTCGGCCAGACCTGAAGATCAAGAAATGGAGGATGCCGTCACTTCCAACCCTGGTATGACCTTTGAGGTTTCGTTTTCAGTCGGTGGGATCTTCGTTTTTAACTTTGACTCTTTTCTGCAGCTCCATCTAATATCATCATTGATCTTCCTGACGATGATGAAGACAAGGGACCACTGAGGCAGAGGAGGAATAGGAGAGCGTCTGCTGGCAAGACAGCTCAGGTCGTATCAGCACCTGAGATGTTGGTTGCGGAGGGGGGAAACGTCACTCAGCCTACCGTATCCTTTGCGGTGCCGCTGACGAGTGCTCGCCCTTCGTCGTCGAGTGCTGGTCAGCCTTCACTTTTCTCTACCCACCACGTCCCCGAAGACCAAGCAAGCGCTGCTAAAGAAGCCATACGCCAGGCGGGGGTCATGATGGAGCAAGTGAAGGCGATCTGAGACGCCAGTCAAGCGGCTTATGATGCCAGTTCAGCCCTTCAGAGCAATGTCCAGGTTGGTCGGTCACTGCCTGTTCTGTTAGGATATGGTACCTGAAAACTTTTCTTTCTGAAAATCTTAGTATCTGTCATACGCCCACTGGGTGTGTCGATTGAGATTCTGGATTGGTGGGGGCACGCTGAGTGCACCCACTGGGTGTAGTCCCCAAGGCTATGGTCGACTGCTGGCAGTTGACCATAGTCTTTATGTCTTGAGCTTTTTTCTCATTACTGTCTTCACTCGATCTGGTCGAATGGAACCATAAACCGGTGGGGGCATGCTGAGTGCACCCACTGGGTGTAGTCCCCAGGACTGTGGTCGACTGCTGGCAGTCGACTACGGTCTGAAGAACACCCTCTCTTTTTTCTTTTTCTTTTGGGGTCGACTGACCGACTCTAGCTGATAGAACTAGTGGGGGCATGCTGAGTGCACCCACTGGGTGTAGTCCCCGAGACTACAGTTGAATGTTTAGATTCGGCTGCAGTCTTAGAAATACTACGATTTTTCTCTTAGTCACTCGGAAGTGACCTATCTTTGACGTCTGTCGATTGGTTCTTCGCAGAAATCTTGCGAGCTTACAGCTCGTTATACTGAATTGGAGAACAAGCATATCCAGCTTGAACTTGATCTGAAGCTTGTCCAGGAGAACTTCATGAAGGCGAAGGAGGAGGCAAAAGGTATGTTTGGTGAGAATCTTGACGAGTGCATTTGCTTCTTGTCCATCCCCGAGTCTGATCTTACTATGATTTTACAGATAAACTGAGGGATTCTTTGAAGAAGAAGGATCTTGACCTCGCTGAGGCGCAGAAAGCAGCTTCCGAGAAGACCAGGCTCGCAGAAGAAAAGTTGGCTTCAATCAGCAAACTTGAAGAGGAAAATACTAATCTGAAAGCTGCTCTCGACGTGGCCAACCAGGAGGTCACTCGACTGAAGAATGACAAGATGGTCCTGAGTGACAAAGCTAGCGAACTGGTAGGAAAGAAGAATGATCTGGAGGCTTATCTGGGAGGACTCGCCAAGAAGCTATTCCTCATGCTTGAAGGTAACCCTTTGTATCTGACAGGCTTTTTAATTTGGCCTCACCACCAAACTGCTGCCTTAACTTTGGGGTTGTGTCTATAGAGCTCTGCCAGAACTTTGAGGAGGAGACTGGTCGACTAGAGACGAGCCTAGATCCCATCAACTCTCCTGTGAAGGATGAAACTGCCATGAACGTGCTCCGACTCGAGTCTCGCGTTGTTGTCGTTGTCGACTATCTTGCAAGGATGAAGGTTGCGACATCACGCATCGACACGACGCTCTGGCCAGGAGAAGCACTTCAGAATGACCTTGAATCTTTGATGACTCGACTGAACGAAGTTCCAAGCCGAGTGCAAGAATGGAAGAAGTCTTCTGCCAGGTGTGGTGCCGACGTTGCTCTATCTCTGGTCCGTGTTCACTGCAAGGATGTGCGAGAGGACAAGCTGGCAGCTCTCAAGGTGGCCAATACCAAGAAGCATGACTTTCGATCCTTCATGGAGACCTTCATCGCTGCTGCCACTCGGATCGCAGATGGAATTGACCTGGATGAGTTCGTTGCGCCTTCCAGCCCTCCACAGGAGGGGTAAAAAACTTCTATGCTTGATGCTTTAAATTTGCCTCGGAATACCGAGTGGTTTTTGTAACCGATAAACTTTAACAGTCTTGGTGCCTGAGCACTTCTGGATCCGTAAGACGTTATCTGAACTTAGGTTTGCCGTTGAATATGTTTGCTTCTGCCGTTGAACGATCATCATTCTTTGCTTGGAGTATATACTAGTGTTTGTGATGCTCTTTTGCAGGTGGGGACGAAGCACAAATTGCAATCGACTTGTGTCAGGACCCCGACTCAATGCCACATCGATCTAGCATGTAACACCTCATATCACTTTGCGGCCTCACGCACGGTATCCCCACGGGTGTCGCCTTACCTTTGCCCGGGACCGTTTGCGCCTTTTGGCACACGTATATGATGGTGTCGCTAGCATCCATATGATAAAGAGCCCGGGCTGACATGGCTAGTCGTAAACCCAAAGTGGCACTAACTTACAGGGACAGGCATCCATGACCCAGCATCGAATGTGTCGGTCATCAGCGAGTGAATCCAGGCTGTAGCACTGGGCTAGCAGGACTCCGGTGAACCAAGCTGTAGCGGGCTAACAGGACTTCGGTATTCATCGCGTGACATTTCCCGGAAGGGACAGACACAGGATCGAAGAAGGACACATGCCGGCCAGCCTAAGTGTTCCGGAGCAGTAGCAAGCTACCAGGGCTCAGTGGAAGCACTAGGAGACATTTCCCGGTAAGAGAGACTACTAAGGATAAACAACTAGATAGTCAGATCCCACACATAGCAATACACATTACACGTACACATAACATGCAAGTATGTGATGTACAACATGGCATCACAGCATAACTCAACAACTCATATAGATAAAGGCTCAAAAGAGCCATCATAGCATTTATTACAAACAGGGGTCACATGACCCAACATTCAGAGCAATCAAGCAACAAATGGAAGCATTACATGTCTGAGTACAGACATCTATAAATGAAAAAGGCTGAAAGCCTGACTATCTACAATGTCCGATCAAGATCGTAGCTGAGGTACAAGCAACTTGTCGAAGTCCATGAGAACACTAGTAAGACCGAAGTCTCCGCTGCAAAAACATAAATAAAGCAACATGAGTACAAAGGTACTCAGCAAGACTTACATCAGATCCTATCATACATGCATTTGTATCAAGAGAGTAATGTGGGGTTTAGTTGCAGCAAGCCATCTTTGACTCTGTGGCTATCCTGTTCTACGACTACCAGAACTTCTTGAGGTGATATGGCGCACACGAGTCCACTAATCACCACACAATACACTACTATGGATTCATCCCCGTCTCCCTACGAGAAGGCCATCCATAGCACTCACACTTGTATGGAGCATTTTATAGTATCCACTTCAAGTTGTCTATGTACCATGTAAGCATCCAAGAAGTCCATAACCGCGGACCCGGCTATTCGAATAGATCATGTTAACCCTGCAGGGGTGTACTTCTTCACACACGCTCTCGCCACTTACCGCCATGTACACGTCATGTATCTCGGCAACCTTCAAGCGGAAGCCTGGCGAGGGTGTCGGCCACGACCTGACTAACCACACAAGACTCTAGTCCAGGTTTATCGCCTATTCGGGTTCCATCCGCAAGGAGATCCGGCCGGGGTGTCGCTCACGGCCCCAAACAATGTGAGCAGGGTTCCCAAGCCCACCATCCGGGTGCCACTTGGTACACCGTGCCACCTGTGCCTAGTCTGTCCCAAGCCCACCCTGCCGGGTGCCACTCGGTAGAAAAATAGCACTACCTACAAACACCAGAAACTAGTTGCGACTCCTGGACAGAGATCAAGTCGGTTAATAAGTCGAGAGGGGTCGAGTTACCGGAACCCAATGTGTGGTAGTATCGAGTCATTGGACAACATACATAGAACTCAGTGCTTAAGGACGGTTCCAGTGAGACAACCCACCATGTACTCCTACATGGTCTCTCACCACTACCTTTACCAAATCGTGTTCACACACTTCACTCTCAGCATCAGAACATATCGTAACACTCCAATTCATTCCCAATGAACCAGACCTGACACAACTCTAAGCAATAGCAGGCATAGCATGGTAGGAACACAACAGTGGCTTCAATCAACTCCTACACATGCTAGTGGGTTTCAACTATTTATTGTGGCAATGACAGGTCATGCAGAGGAATGGGTTCAACTACCACAGCACAAAGTAGCAGATGAATCGTTGTTGTCCTAATGCAATAACTGAGAGCAGGGGCGAGAGGGTAGGATTTTATCGGAATGAACAAAGGGGTTTGCTTGCCTGGTAAATCAACAAGGGAGGCACTGCTTCACAGACAGGTACTCTGGAACGTCTCCGGAGCAAGACCTATCGAGAAGGAACGGTGCCAACAATCAAAACACAAGCATATGCAACACAATGATGCATGAACATGGCATGAAGATGTGATGCTGATTGTGCTAATGCAGCTAGCATTATCTTTGGATGAAGTCCATTTGAACCAAAAGCTCAAATACAACTCTAAAATAAGTCTCTTGATATGCCATAATGTGTTTTCTCATATTCAGCATGTATAAGTTGGTTTGTCATGCATGAAACTAGTACAGATGGATAGATTACATTTTTCTGATAATTTTTCATATATAAATTATTTTAATCTGAGCTACGGTTGAATTGATATGAATTTTAGAAGTTTTGCTAATTTTCTGGAATTTCCTGATTAAAAATAATTCCAGAAAAAGGATAACTGCGTCAGCATGACGTCATCACTACATCAGCGGGTCAACGCGACTGTCCAGGTCAAATCTGACACGTGGGGTCCACCCGACAGTGTCATGGTTAAATAACATAGGTTAATTAAATTTAAACTAATCCTAAACTAGAATTAGCAGGGACGGCCCCACTTGTCATTGAGCCAGGGGAGGTCAAACCCCCTGGTCAACTGGGCTAACGCGCCGGCGTTTAGCCGCCGGCGGCAGCAAACGCGGCGGAGGGCGCGGGATTGCCACTCCGGCGCCCAATCGAGCAGCGGAGGGCACGCGCGGGAAGCTGGGGCTCGCGCGCATCCACTGGTGCCCTCCATTTCACCGGAGACGGCCTAAATCAACGGCGGCGACCACTTGGGCGGTGGCCGGAGTTCGGGTGCGAGCGGGATCGGGCTACGGGGCACGGGGAGGCAGGGGAGAAGGGGGGGTTCGACGGCGGGGCTCACAGCGAATCCAACGGCGTCGTCGGCGAGCTCGGGGAAGGCTTGGGGCAGCCGGAGCGACGACGGCGATCTCGTCGGCCGAAGCTTGAAGACGACGGTGATGGCGATGAAGCGGAGCTCGCCCGGGTTGCTTTGCTCGGTGAGGAGGGAGAGGGGGTCGCGGCGGAGCTGGGAAGCGTGTCGGGGAGGTGCGGCAGTGGCCGAGGCCACGGTGGCTATGGACGGCGGCGACGGTGATTTCGGCCGCGAGAGAGGGGGCGAGGGGGAGGAGAGAATGGCACGGGAGAGAGCGAGAGGGTACGGGGGGGCGTGGCGATGTCCGGGGCATACAGACGAGGAGGGGAGAGGGCAGGCAGGCAGGGAGGCTGGTGGCGTGGCGCGGCAGAGCGCGCGCGCGTCGGCCACGCGCCTGTCCTCCTGTCGAGGAGGAAGACGACCGAGGAGGGCTAGTGGGCTGGGCCGGCCAGGCCGCACAGGAGCTGGGCCGCAGGTAAGTTTCTCCTCTTTATTTCTTTTTCTATTTTTCTGACATATGTTTTGATTTAATAAAAATACTAAATCAATTTATTACCTTATGCCAATTTTTGCAGGAGCTAACTATATTATTCCAGAGCTCCTTTATAAATGGCATAATTTTTGGACCATATTTTATATATATAACAATATATATCCAAAGCAAATAATTATCGGATTAATCCAAATGCCCAAAATTAATACTTATGAGATCCTAAAAATATTGGTTTGATTTTTATCTCTGCCCAATATTTTCAGAGAGCAACATGAGCATTTTCTTGGACCTTTTTGGAACAATTTTTATTTGGGTCATTTTCAGAGATGATTCTGAGGGTTCCACCAATCCTCATTTCAAATTGAAATGGAATATAAACATGATGCACAAATGACTAGCTAGTCTAGGTCATACCAGACTAGGGATGTGACAACTTGTACTCGTCATGCTTAGGCGAGCACTGGGCTGCGGCTAAGCCCCCGAGTGGGAGGTTTGCTCACCACTCGGTAGGATTTTCAAAAACTTAGGCGAGCACTGGGCTGCAGCTAAGCCCCCCGAGTGGGAGGTTTGCTCACCACTCGGTAGGATTTTCAAAAACTTAGGCGAGCACTGGGCTGCAGCTAAGCCCCCGAGTGGGAGGTTTGCTCACCACTCAGTAGGATTTTCAAAATCTTAGGCGAGCACTGGGCTGCAGCTAAGCCCCCGAGTGGGAGGTTTGCTCACACTCGGTAGGATTTTCAAAAACTTAGGCGAGCACTGGGCTGCAGCTAAGCCCCCCGAGTGGGAGGTTTGCTCACCACTCGGTAGGATTTTCAAAAACTTAGGCGAGCATTGGGTTGCAGCTAAGCCCCCGAGTGGGAGGTTTGCTCACCACTCGGTAGGATTTTCAAAAACTTAGGCGAGCACTGGGCTGCAGCTAAGCCCCCCGAGTGGGAGGTTTGCTCACCACTCGGTAGGATTTTCAAAAACTTAGGCGAGCACTGGGCTACAGCTAAGCCCCCGAGTGGGAGGTTTGCTCTCCACTCGGTAGGATTTCAGAAACTTAGGCGAGCACTGGGCTGCAGCTAAGCCCCCGAGTGGGAGGTTTGCTCTCCACTCGGTAGGATTTTAGTGGCGCAGCACTGAAGGAGAAGGTAGCAGTCGACCTGCGCTTCATCCTCCTTGCGGAGCGCATGTTGTATTTGTGGCGTAGCTCGGAAGGAGAAGGCAGGAGTCGACCTGCGCCTCGTCCTCCTTGCGGAGCGCATGTTGTATTTGTGGTATATCTCGGAAGGAGAAGGTAGCAGTCGACCTATGCTTTGTCCTCCTTCCTGAGCGCACGTTATATTTTATACTTAGGCGAACACTAGGTTACAGCTAAGCCCCCGAGTGGGAGGTTGGCTCACCACTCGGCAGGATTTTGTTTAAACTTAGGCGAGTACTTGGACTGCGGCTAAGCTTCCGAGTGGAAGGCTGGCTTACCACTCGGTAGGATTTTGTTTAAACTTAGGCGAAACGGATTCGCAGCTAAGCCTCCGAGTGGAAGGCTGGCTTACCAGTAGGATTTTTTTAAACTTAGGCGAAACAGATCCGCAGCTAAGCCTCCGAGCGGGAGGCTGGCTCACCACTTGGTAAGGATTTTTTTTTACAAACTTAGGCGAAACGGATTCGCAGCTAAGCCACCCACTGGGGAACTGATTTGTGTGAACAAAAGTAACAACAATCACTGGAAAATTATAAAACTCTTGTCTTTGATAAATAAACTTCAGAAGTACTTTTATTACAACTCATCCGAGTGAATACTTAAGTATAAAAGGGGCGGAGCAGATCCGCATTCCAAGCTTGTGGCTCGTCAATCTGGCGATCGACGTTGTAAAGATGGTATGCTCCGTTGTGGAGAACTTTGGTAACAATGAAGGGGCCTTCCCAAGTAGGGGCGAGTTTGTGTGGCTTCTGTTGGTCCACTCGGAGGACCAAGTCTCCTTCCTGGAAGGCTCGGCTCTTCACATTTCTTGCGTAGAATCAGCGCAAGTCTTGCTGATAGATGGTCGACCGGATCATGGCCATCTCTCTTTCTTCTTCCAGAAGGTCGACTGCGTCCTGTCGGGCTTGTTCTGCTTCGACTTCAGAGTAGAGCTCGACTCGCGGTGCATTGTGAAGCAGGTCACTTGGCAGAACCACTTCAGCTCCGTAGACCAGAAAGAACGGAGTTCTCCCAGTCGACTGATTTGGAGTAATCCTCAATCCCCAAAGAACTGATGGGAGTTCGTCGACCCACGCGCCTGCTGTGTGCTTGAGGTCACGCATCAACCGGGGTTTCAGTCCCTTGAGAATTAGGCCGTTTGCTCTTTCTGCTTGTCCACTCGACTAGGGGTGGGCGACTAAAGCGTAGTCGACTCGAGTGCCTTGAGAAGCGCAGAAGGCTTTGAACTGATCGGAATCAAAGTTTGACCCATTATCAGTGATGATGCTATGTGTAACTCCATATCTGAATATCAATTCTCTGATGAAGCTGATGGCAGTGCCAGCATCAAGATTTTTAATGGGCTTGGCTTCGATCCACTCGGTGAACTTGTCGACTGCCACCAGTACATGGGTGAAGCCGCTCCTGCCAGTTCTCAGTGGTCCAACCATATCTAACCCCCAAACAGCGAAAGGCCAGACGATTGGAATGGTCTTCAAGGCTGAGGCGGGCTTGTGTGACATATTGGTGTAGAACTGACATCCTTCACATTTGTCGACTATCTCTTTCGCCATTTCATTTGCTCTGGGCAAGTAAAAGCCTGCTCGGTATGCTTTAGCCACGATGGTCCGAGAGGACGCATGATGGCCACAGGTCCCCGAGTGGATATCATTGAGAATCATTCGACCCTCTTCCGGTGTTATGCATTTCTGGCTGACTCCAGTCGCGCTTTATCTATACAACTGTCCCCTCATGACAGTAAAGGCCTTGGCTCGACGGACGATCTGCCGAGCCTCTTCTTCATTCTCTGGGAGCTCTTTCCTTAGGATATACGCGATGTAAGGCACTGTCCAGTCGGGAGTGATAACCAGAACTTCCATGATTAAGTCAACCACGGCTGGGACCACAACTTTTGTCGGGTCCATGGCACTTTTTGGCTGCGGGGCTTCTTCGGTGAAAGGATCTTCTTGAACTGACGGCGTGTGAACATGCTCCAAAAATACGCCACTCGGGATGGCTTCTCTTTTGGAACCTATCTTCGCCAAGTCATCAACTGCTTGGTTTTTCAGTCGGGGAACATGATGGAGCTCCAATCCCTCGAATTTCTTCTCCAGCTTTCTGACTGCATTGTAGTAACCAGTCATAGCTGGGCTTCTGACGTCCCACTCCTTCATCACTTGGTTAACCACCAAATCCGAGTCACCGTAGACCATGAGGCGCCAGACGCCGAGTGAAATGGCCATACGCAACCCATACAAAAGTGCATCGTATTCTGCTTCATTGTTGGAGGAGTCAAAGTGAATCTGGAGTACGTATCTGAGCTTATCTCCTCGGGGAGAAACCAACACTACCCCGGCACCGGAACCATTCAGCATTTTAGAGCCATCAAAGAACATAGTCTAGTGCTCCGAGTGAACGTGAGTCGGTAACTGCTGTTCAGTCCACTCGGTGAGGAAATCTGCTATTGCTTGGGACTTGATAGCTTCTTTGCCTCAAATCTGATATCAAGGGGAAGGAGTTCAATCACCCATTTTGCCACTCGACCAGTTGCATCTCTATTGTACAGAATCTCTAATAAGGGGGCGTCACTGACGACTGTGATGGTATGGTCAGAGAAGTAGTGAGCAACTTTCTTCATGGTCATATAAATCCCATATACAAGCTTCTGATAATGAGGGTATCGTTGCTTTGATGGGGTCAGGACTTCAGAAATATAGTATACTGGGCGCTGAACTTTGAAGGTTTTCCCTTCTTCTTCCCGCTCGACCGTAAGTACTGTACTGACGACTTGTCCTGTGGCTGCAATGTAAAGCAGCAAAGGCTCTTTGCTGATCGGGGCAGCAAGCACCGGCTGGGTGGAAAGCAGGGTTTTTAACTCTGCAAATGTTGCGTCAGCTTCAGGAGTCCACTCGAACTTGTCTGACTTCTTCATCAGTCGGTAAAGAGGCAATTCCTTCTCACTGAGACGAGAGATGAATCGACTTAAAGCGGCCAAGCAACCAGTAAGCTTATAAACATCGTGCACATGCACAGGTCGTTTCATTCGGAGTATAGTGCCCACTTTCTCTGGGTTTGCACCGATTCCTCGTTCAGAAACGAGAAAACCGAGTAATTTTCCGCCAGGAACTCCGAATGTGCACTTGGATGGATTAAGCTTGATATCATACCTCCTGAGGTTGGCAAATGTTTCAGCAAGGTCAGTCAGCAGGTCGGAACCTTTCCGTGACTTGACCACAATGTCATCCACGTATTCTTCCACATTCCAACTGATTTGAATGAGCAAACACTTCTGAATCATCCTCATGAACGTGGCTCCGGCATTCTTGAGGCCGAATGGCATGGTGACATAACAGAAGCACCCAAATGGGGTGATGAAAGCTGTCTTGATCTCATCGGGTCCATACAGACGGATCTGATGGTACCCGGAATAGGCGTCTAAGAAAGACAGCCGCTCACATCCCGCAGTCGAGTCGACTATTTGATCGATGCGGGGAAGAGGAAAATGATCTTTCGGGCAGTCCCGATTGATATGTGTGAAGTCAATGCACATGCGAAGTGAGTTGTCCTTTTTGGGGACCATGACAACATTGGCGAGCCACTCGGAGTGGTAAATCTCTCGGATAAACTCTGCTGCTAAGAGCCGGGCCACCTCTTCACCAACAGCCTTCGTTTTCTGGACGGCGGACCATCGTAGATGTTCCTTGACAGGTTTTGCCTTTGAATCGACTCGCAGACGATGCTCAGCCAGCCCCCTGGGTACACCTGGCATGTCAGAAGGTTTCCATGCAAAGATGTCCCAGTTCTCATAGAGGAACTGGATGAGCGCTTCTTCCTATTTGGGGTCGAGTGTCGTGGAGATATGAGTCGGAGCAACGTTGGGGTCGGTTGGGTGGATGTGAACTGGTTTTGTCTCATCAGACGACTAAAACGCTGATTCCGTAGCAGGCTTCTTGGCTCGCAACAAATCACTCGGATCTGCATTCCTCTGGAGTTCCTGCCACTCTTCTGCCACCATCTGAGCATCGGCAATCTTTGAGCCTTTCTGGAAGCACTCTTCTGTTGGAAATATGCCCTAGAGGCAATAATAAAAGCATTATTATTATATTTCCTTGTTCATGATAATTGTCTTTTATTCATGCTATAATTGTATTATCCGGAAATCGTAATACACGTGTGAATACATAGACCATAACATGTCCCTAGTGAGCCTCTAGTTGACTAGCTCGTTGGTCAACAGATAGTCATGGTTTCTTGACTATGGACATTAGATGTCATTGACAACGGGATCACATCATTAGGAGAATGATGTGATGGACAAGACCCAATCCTAAGCATAGCACAAGATCGTGTAGTTCATTTTGCTAGAGCTTTTTCAATGTCAAGTATCTCTTCCTTAGACCATGAGATCGTGTAACTCCCGGATACCGTAGGAGTGCTTTGGGTGTACCAAACGTCACAACGTAACTGGGTGACTATAAAGGTGCACTATAGGTATCTCCGAAAGTGTCTGTTGGGTTGACACGAATCGAGACTGGGATTTGTCACTCCGTATGACAGAGAGGTATCTCTGGGCCCACTCGGTAATGCATCATCATAATGAGCTCAAAGTGACCAAGTGTTTGGTCACGGGATCATGCATTACGGTACGAGTAAAGTGACTTGCCAGTAACGAGACTAAACGAGGTATTGGGATACCGACGATTGAGTCTCGGGCATGTAACGTACCGATCGACAAAGGGAATTGTATACGGGGTTGTTCGAATCCTCGACATCGTGGTTCATCCGATGAGATCATCGAGGAGCATGTGGGAGCCAACATGGGTATCCAGATCCCGTTGTTGGTTATTGCTCGAGAGCCGTTTCGGTCATGTCTACGTGTCTCCCGAACCCGTAGGGTCTACACACTTAAGGTTCGGTGACGCTAGGGTTGTATGAATATGAGTATGCAGCATACCGAATGTTGTTCGGAGTCCCGGATGAGATCCCGGACGTCACGAGGAGTTCCGGAATGGTCCGGAGGTAAAGAATTATATATAGGAAGTGGTATTTCGGCCATCGGGAAAGTTTTGGGGTCGCCCGGTATTGTACCGGGACCACCGGAAGGGTCCCGGGGGTCCACCGGGTGGGCCACCCATCCCGGAGGGCCCCAAGGGCCGAAGTGGGGAGGGGAACCAGCCCATAGTGGGCTGGTGCGCCCCCTTGGCCCACCCCTGTGCCTAGGGTTGAAACCCTAGGGTGGGGGGGCGCCCCACTTGCCTTGGGGGGCACTCCACCCCCCTTGGCCGCCGCCCCCTTGGGAGATTGGATCTCCCAAGGCTGGCACCCCCCCCCTGGGGGCCTATACAAAGGGAGGGGGGAAGGGGGCAGCCGCACCCTGAAGTCCCGGCGCCCCTTCCCCTGCTACACCTCTTCCTCCTCCGTCACGCGCTTGGCGAAGCCCTGCCGGAGTGCTGCTGCTCCACCACCACCACGCCGTTGTGCTGCTGCTGGAGCCATCATCATCAACCTCTCCTTCCCCCTTGCTGGATCAAGAAGGAGGAGACGTCATCCGCTCCGTACATGTGTTGAACGCGGAGGTGCCGTCCGTTCGGCGCTAGGATCTCCGGTGATAGGATCACGACGAGAACGACTACTTCAACCCCGTTCTTTTGAACGCTTCCGCTCGCGATCTACAAAGTGGTATGTAGATGCATCTCCCTTGACTCGTTGCTTAGATTAACTCATAGATGGATCTTGGTGAAACTGTAGGAAAATTTTAATTTTTTGCAACGTTCCCCAACAGTGGCATCATGAGCTAGGTCTATGCGTAGTTCTCTATTGCACGAGTAGAACACAATTTTGTTGTGGGCGTAGATCTTGTCAACTTGCTTGCCGCTACTAGTCTTATCTTGCTTCAGCGGTATTGTGGGATGAAGCGGCCCAGACCAACCTTACACGTACGCTTACGTGAGACCGGTTTCACCGACTAACATGCACTTGTTGCATAAGGTGGCTGGCGAGTGTCTGTCTCTCCCACTTTAGTTGAAGCGGATTCGATGAAAAGGGTCCTTATGAAGGGTAAATAGAAGTTGACAAGATCACGTTGTGGTTATTCGTAGGTAAGAAAACGTTCTTGCTAGAACCCAATTGCAGCCACGTAAAAGATGCAACAACAATTAGAGGACGTCTAACTTGTTTTTGCAGCAATTGTCATGTGATGTGATATGGCCAGAAGTTGTGATGGATGATGAATGATATATTGTGATGTATGAGATCATGTTCTTGTAATAGGAATCACGACTTGCATGTCGATGAGTATGACAACCGGCAGGAGCCATAGGAGTTGTCTTTATTTTTGTATGACCTGCGTGTCATTGAAGAACGCCATGTAAATTACTTTACTTTGTTACTAAACGCGTTAGCCATAGAAGTAGAAGTAGTCATTGGCGTGACAACTTCATGAAGACACGATGATGGAGATCATGGTGTCATGCCGGTGACGAAGATGATCATAGAGCCCCGAAGATGGAGACCGAAGGAGCTATATGATATTGGCCATATCATGTCACTATTATATAATTGCATGTGATGTTTATTATGTTTATGCATCTTGTTTACTTAGAACGACGGTAGTAAATAAGATGATCCCTTACAAAATTTCAAGAAGTGTTCTCCCCTAACTGTGCACCGTTGCTAAAGTTCGTCGTTTCGAAGCACCATGTGATGATCGGGTGGGATATATCCTTACGTTCACATACAATGGGTGTAAGACAGTTTTACACATGCAAAAACACTTAGGGTTAACTTGACGAGCCTAGCATGTACAGACATGGCCTCGGAACACGGAGACCGAAAGGTCGAACACGAGTCGTATGGAAGATACGATCAACATGAGAATGTTCACCGACGATGACTAGTCCGTCTCACGTGATGATCGGACACGGCCTAGTCGACTCGGATCGTGTAACACTTAGATGACTAGAGGGATGTCTAATCTGAGTGGGAGTTCTTTAAAATAATTTGATTAGATGAACTTAATTATCATGAACTTAGTCTAAAACTTTTTTGCATAATATGCCTTGTAGATCAAATGGCCAACGCTCATGTCAACATGAACTTCAACGCGTTCCTAGAGAAAACCAAGCTGAAAGATGATGGCAGCAACTATACGGACTGGGTCCGGAACCTGAGGGTCATCCTCATAGCTGCCAGGAAACAATATGTCCTAGAAGGACCGCTAGGTGACGCTCCCGTCCCAGAGAACCAAGACATTATGAATGCTTGGCAGTCTCGTGCTGATGATTACTCCCTCGTTCAGTGCGGCATGCTGTACAGCTTAGAACCGGGGCTCCAAAAGCGTTTTGAGCAGCACGGAGCATATGAGATGTTCGAGGAGCTGAAACTAGTTTTTCAAGCTCATGCCCGGGTCGAGAGATATGACGTCTCTGACAAGTTCTATAGTTGTAAGATGGAGGAAAATAGTTCTGTCAGTGAGCACATACTCAAAATGTCTGGGTTGCACAACTGCCTGTCCCAGCTGGACATTAACCTCCCGGATGAGGCGGTCATTGACAGAATCCTTCAGTCGCTCCCACCAAGCTACAAGAGCTTTGTGATGAAGTACAATATGCAGGGGATGGTGAAGACCATTCCTGAAGTATTTTCAATGCTGAAGTCGGCAGAGGTTGAAATCAAGAAAGAACATCAAGTGTTGATGGTCAATAAGACCACTAAGTTCAAGAAGGGCAAGGGCAAGAAGGACGGCAAGGAGGTTGTCGCGCCCGGTAAGCTAGTTACCGGGAAGAAGTCAAGGAATGGACCCAAGCCTGAGACTGAGTGCTTTTATTGCAAGGGGAAGGGTCACTGGAAGTGGAACTGCCCCAAATACTTAGCGGATAAGAAGGCCGGCAACACCAAAGGTGTATTTGATATACATGTAATTGATGTGTACCTTACCAGTACTTGTAGTAACTCCTGGGTATTTGATACCGGTGTCGTTGCTCATATTTGTAACTCACAGCAGGAGCTGCGGAATAAGAGGAGACTGGCGAAGGACGAGGTGACGATGCGCGTCGAGAATGGTTCCAGAATCGATGTGATCGCCGTCGGCACGCTACCTTTACATTTACCTACGGGATTAGTTTTGAACCTTAATAATTGTTATTTGGTGCCAAGTTTGAGCATGAACATTGTATCTGGATCTCGTTTAATACGAGATGGCTACTCATTTAAATCCGAGAATAATGGTTGTTCTATTTATATGAGAGATATGTTTTATGGTCATGCCCCGATGGTCAATGGTTTATTCTTAATGAATCTGGAACATAGTGTTACACATATTCATAGCGTGAATACCAAAAGATGTAAAGTTGATAACGATAGTCACACATACTTGTGGCACTGTCGCCTTGGTCACATTGGTGTCAAGCGCATGAAGAAGCTCCATGCTGATGGACTTTTAGAGTCTCTTGATTATGAATCATTTGACACATGCGAACCATGCCTCATGGGCAAAATGACCAAGACTCCGTTCTCCGGAACAATGGAGCGAGCAACCAACTTGTTGGAAATCATACATACCGATGTGTGCGGTCCAATGAGTGTTGAGGCTCGCGGAGGATATCATTATGTTCTCACTCTCACATATGACTTGAGTAGATATGGATATGTCTACTTGATGAAACACAAGTCTGAGACCTTTGAAAAGTTCAAGGAATTTCAGAATGAAGTAGAGAATCAACATGACCGAAAGATAAAATTCTTACGATCGGATCGTGGAGGAGAATATTTAAGTCACGAATTTGGTACACACTTAAGAAAATGTGGAATCGTTTCACAACTCACGCCGCCTGGAACACCTCAGCGAAACGGTGTGTCCGAACATCGTAATCGCACTCTATTGGATATGGTGCGATCTATGATGTCTCTTACCGATTTACCACTATCATTTTGGGGATACGCTCTAGAGACAGCTACATTCACTTTAAATAGGGCACCGTCTAAATCCGTTGAGACGACACCGTATGAATTATGGTTTGGGAAGAAACCTAAGCTGTCGTTTCTAAAAGTTTGGGGATGCGATGCTTATGTCAAGAAACTTCAACCTGAAAAGCTCGAACCCAAGTCGGAAAAATGCGTCTTCATAGGATACCCTAAAGAAACCATTGGGTATACCTTCTACTTAAGATCCGAGGGCAAGATCTTTGTTGCCAAGAATGGATCCTTTCTGGAAAAAGAGTTTCTCTCGAAAGAAGTAAGTGGGAGGAAAGTAGAACTCGATGAAGTACTACCTCTTGAACGGGAAAGTAGTGCAGCTCAGGAAAATGTTCCTGTGATGCCTACACCAACTGAAGAGGAAAATAATGATGATGATCAAGGTACTTCGGATCAAGTTGCTACTGAACTTCGTAGGTCCACAAGGACACGTTCCGCACCAGAGTGGTACGGCAACCCTATCTTGGAAATCATGTTGTTAGACAACGGTGAACCTTCGAACTATGAAGAAGCGATGGCGGGCCCAGATTCCAACAAATGGCTAGAAGCCATGAAATCCGAGATAGAATCCATGTATGAAAACAAAGTATGGACTTTGACTGACTTGCCCGATGATCGGCGAGCGATAGAAAACAAATGGATCTTTAAGAAGAAGACGGACGCGGATGGTAAAGTCACCATCTATAAAGCTCGACTTGTCGCTAAGGGTTATCGGCAAGTTCAAGGGATTGACTACGATGAGACTTTCTCTCCCGTAGCGAAGCTTAAGTCCGTCCGAATCATGTTAGCAATTGCCGCATACTATGATTATGAGATATGGCAGATGGACATCAAAACGGCATTCCTTAACGAGTATCTTAAGGAAGAACTGTATATGATGCAGCCGGAGGGTTTTGTCGATCCTAAGAATGCTAACAAAGTATGCAAGCTCCAGCGATCCATTTATGGGCTGGTGCAAGCATCTCGGAGTTGGAACATTCACTTTGATGAAATGATCAAAGCGTTTGGGTTTATGCAGACTTATGGAGAAGCCTGCATTTACAAGAAAGTGAGTGGGAGCTCTATAGCATTTCTCATATTATATGTAGATGACATACTTTTGATGGGAAATGATATAGAATTCTTGGACAGCATTAAGGCCTACTTGAATAAGTGTTTTTCAATGAAGGACCTTGGAGAAGCTGCTTATATATTAGGCATCAAGATCTATAGAGATAGATCGAGACGCCTCATAGGTCTTTCACAAAGCACATACCTTGATAAGATTTTGAAGAAGTTCAAAATGGATCAGTCCAAGAAGGGGTTCTTGCCTGTATTGCAAGGTGTGAGATTGAGCTCGGCTCAATGCCCGACCACGGCAAAAGATAAAGAAGAGATGAGCGTCATCCCCTATGCCTCAGCCATAGGATCTATTATGTATGCCATGCTGTGTACCAGACCTGATGTAAACCTTGCCGTAAGTTTGGTAGGAAGGTACCAAAGTAATCCCGGCAAGGAACACTGGACAGCGGTCAAGAATATCCTAAAGTACCTGAAAAGGACGAAGGACATGTTTCTCGTTTATGGAGGTGACGAAGAGCTCGTCATAAAGGGTTACGTCGTTGCTAGCTTCGACACAGATCTGGATGACTCTAAGTCACAAACCGGATACGTGTATAAGTTGAATGGTGGAGCAGTAAGCTGGTGCAGCTGCAAGCAGAGCGTCATGGCGGGATCTACATGTGAAGCGGAGTACATGGCAGCCTCGGAGGCAGCGCATGAAGCAATTTGGGTGAAGGAGTTCATCACCGACCTAGGAGTCATACCCAATGCGTCGGGGCCGATCAAACTCTTCTGTGACAACACTGGAGCTATTGCCCTTGCCAAGGAGCCCAGGTTTCACAAGAAGACCAGGCACATCAAGCGTCATTTCAACTCCATCCGCGAAAATGTTCAAGATGGAGACATAGATATTTGCAAAGTACATACGGATCTGAATGTCGCAGATCCGTTGACTAAACCTCTCTCGCGAGCAAAACATGATCAACACCAGAACTCTATGGGTGTTCGATTCATCACAATGTAACTAGATTATTGACTCTAGTGCAAGTGGGAGACTGTTGGAAATATGCCCTAGAGGCAATAATAAAAGCATTATTATTGTATTTCCTTGTTCATGATAATTGTCTTTTATTCATGCTATAATTGTATTATCCGGAAATCATAATACACGTGTGAATACATAGACCATAACATGTCCCTAGTGAGCCTCTAGTTGACTAGCTCGTTGGTCAACAGATAGTCATGGTTTCCTGACTATGGACATTAGATGTCATTGACAACGGGATCACATCATTAGGAGAATGATGTGATGGACAAGAACCAATCCTAAGCATAGCACAAGATCGTGTAGTTCGTTTTGCTAGAGCTTTTTCAATGTCAAGTATCTCTTCCTTAGACCATGAGATCGTGTAACTCCCGGATACCGTAGGAGTGCTTTGGGTGTACCAAACGTTACAACGTAACTGGGTGACTATAAAGGTGCACTACAGGTATCTCCGAAAGTGTCTGTTGGGTTGACACGGATCGAGACTGGGATTTGTCACTCCGTATGACGGAGAGGTATCTCTGGGCCCACTCGGTAATGCATCATCATAATGAGCTCAAAGTGACCAAGTGTTTGGTCACGGGATCATGCATTACGGTACGAGTAAAGTGACTTGCCAGTAACGAGACTAAACGAGGTATTGGGATATCGACGATCGAGTCTCGGGCATGTAACGTACCGATCGACAAAGGGAATTGTATACGGGGTTGTTCGAATCCTAGACATTGTGGTTCATCCGATGAGATCATCGAGGAGCCTGTGGGAGCCAACATGGGTATCCAGATCCCGCTGTTGGTTATTGCCCGAGAGCCGTCTCGGTCATGTCTACGTGTCTCCCGAACCCGTAGGGTCTACACACTTAAGGCTCGGTGACGCTAGGGTTGTATGAATATGAGTATGCAGCATACCGAATGTTGTTCGGAGTCCCGGATGAGATCCCGGACGTCACGAGGAGTTCTGGAATGGTCCGGAGGTAAAGAATTATATATAGGAAGTTGTATTTCGGCCATCGGGAAAGTTTCGGGGTCGCCCGGTATTATACCGGGACCACCGGAAGGGTCCCGGGGGTCCACCGGGTGGGGCCACCCATCCTGGAGGGCCCCAAGGGCCGAAGTGGGGAGGGGAACCAGCCCATAGTGGGCTGGTGCGCCCCCTTTGGCCCACCCCCTGCGCCTAGGGTTGAAACCCTAGGGTGGGGGCACCCCACTTGCCTTGGGGGGCACTCCACCCCCCTTGGCCGCCGCCCCCTTGGGAGATTGGATCTCCCAGGGCCGGCGCCCCCCCTGGGGGCCTATATAAAGGGAGGGGGGAAGGGGGCAGCCGCACCCTGAAGTCCTGGCGCCCCTTCCCCTGCTACACCTCTTCCTCCTCCGTCACGCGCTTGGCGAAGCCCTGCCGGAGTGTTGCTGCTCCACCACCACCACGCCGTTGTGCTACTGTTGGAGCCATCATCATCAACCTCTCCTTCCCCCTTGCTGGATCAAGAAGGAGGAGACGTCATCCGCTCCGTACGTGTGTTGAGCGCGGAGGTGCCGTCCATTCGGCGCTAGGATCTCCGGTGATAGGATCACGACGAGAACGACTACTTCAACCCCGTTCTTTTGAATGCTTCCGCTTGCGATCTACAAAGTGGTATGTAGATGCATCTCCCTTGACTCGTTGCTTAGATGAACTCATAGATGGATCTTGGTGAAACCGTAGGAAAAATTTAATTTTCTGCAACGTTCCCCAACATCTTCTGCCTTCTTGCGATTACCAGTAACAGTGATCACGCCTTTAGGGTCAGGCATCTTCAATTTGAGGTACCCGTAGCATGGTCGAGCCATAAAACGTGCATAAGCTGGCCTGCCCAAAATAGCGTGGTAGGCACTCTGGAAATCTACAACCTCAAATGTCAGCTTCTCTTTGCGGAAGTTCTTGGAATCACCAAAAACCACATCAAGAGCAATCTGGCCGAGTGACGCGGCATTCATGCCAGGAATGACTCCATAGAAACTCATGTTGCTTGTGCTGAGTCTGTACATCGGAATGCCCATCCCTTCCAGCGTCTCAGCATACAGTATATTCAAACTACTGCCGCCATCCATCAACACTTTAGTCAGTCGAGTGCCCTCAACGACTGGGTCGACCACCAGAGCTTGCCTCCCAGGGGTGGCTAGGTGCGTCGGGTGATCAGACTGGTCGAATGTGATGGCGGTTTGAGACCACTTCAGATAATTGGGCGTTGCTGGAGCAACCATATTCACCTCTCGGTTTATAACTTTCAGTCGACTTTTGCTCTCAACGTCAGCAAAAATCACCAGAGTAGAATTGACCTGAGGGTATTCCTCGTCACTATCTCCCTTGTCCTCAGCTTTGTCTGACTCCTTTTCCTTATCCTTGGGTTGTTTCCCCTGGAACTGCTGTATCAGAAGTCGACACTGTCGAGTGGTATGCTTTGGGTAAATGAAATTACCCTCTTCATCTTTCTTCGTGTGGATGTGACACGGCAAATCCATCACGTCATTTCCCTCTTTATCCTTCACTTTCTTGGGGTTCCAAGGTCCTTTGGGCTTTCCTTTGAACTTTCCTTGAGTCACGGCCAAGGTTTCTCCAGGAGCAGCTGGCCCGTCTTTCCGCTTTTGCTTCCAACTGGAGTTCCCTCCTCCGGTTTCCTGGGCGACTGACTTGTGCTTGCCGCTCCGGAGCCGATCCTCTTCCTCACCATTGGCATATTTGGTGGCTATCTCCATCATTCGACTCAGAGACATGTCTCTGGTTCGACCAAATTTCAGGCTTAGCTCTCTATACTTTACGCCTTCCTTGAAGGCGCAGACTGCCTGGTGATCAAATACATTCTCTACTGTGTGATCCAATGTGATCCATCTCTGGATGTAATCTCTCAAAGTCTCATTCAACTTCTGCACACAAGATTGCAGCTCTGTCAGTCCTGCTGGTCGCTTGCATGTTCCTTCGAACGTTCTGACAAACACTCGGGAGAGGTCTTCCCACGTGTTAATGCTGTTGGGTGTCAACTGATTCAGCCATGCCCTGGCTGACCCTTCCAACATAAGAGGCAGATGTTTCATGGCCACCTCGTCATTTCCGCCGCCGATCTGGACAGCCACTCGGTAGTCCTCAAGCCAAGATCGGGCTTAGACTCACCGTTGAACTTGTTGACTCCAGTCACCAACCTGAAGTTGGGAGGAATCACTGCGGCTCTGATGGCTCTACTGAAACACTCTGGTCTGGAGACATGCACTCGGCTGCTAAATTGACTGAATTGACTCTGCTATACGGGCTGCAGCTGCTAAATTCTGAATCAGAGTTCGATATACCTGGGTCGGAGGTGGAAAGAGTTGGCGTCGACTGGAGTCAGGAATCCGTTGCCGCGCGCGCTCGTCGATTGCCCGCTGAAGGTTCTCCAGTCGAGTGTGCTCAGCCAAGTTGGCCAAGCGTGCGTCCTCCAAGGCGCGAGCCTTAGGGGTTTCTCCAACGACTGGAGTGTGGAGTGCATCCATGTTCCGGTGGCGAAGTTCTTCCCTCTGCAGCGAAATGAGGGGCTCGGGGAGGTATTCCTCATGAACGTGCGACGGATCGTCTCCGCCGTTGCCTCCCTCGGCACCGAGAAAGCCAGGGGGACCGTGTGGTCCATTGACCATCAGGACTTCTGCCGCTGGATCACTGCTATCGCACTCGGATGCAGTCTCTGCAGAGCCAGTCGACAGGTCGAACAAGCCGTAGAGAGATTCGTCGGGCTCGATTGCCGCGACTTGGGCGGTGGTCGACTGGCGGGCCACCGCGTGCCTTACCCACCGCTAAAGCCTCGACCGACCGGAGTGCTAGCGCCGGCGGGAAGCTGGGAGGGAGGATGGCACAAAAACCGGCCGATACTGGGTCGATGGTTGCCGCAGAAGGACGCCGCGGACCCACGCTCGAAAGTGTGTAGCTCCGCGGACTAGGAGCGTGTCGACGTCGAGCGGAGCCTCCTGCAGCCAGGCAGAGTCGTCGGCGATGAACGTGAGCACGTCGAGACGGATCTCGCGGCCCTC
The DNA here is from genome assembly GCF_018294505.1 of Triticum aestivum. NCBI lineage: Eukaryota > Viridiplantae > Streptophyta > Magnoliopsida > Poales > Poaceae > Triticum > Triticum aestivum. The sequence goes on along the minus strand of NC_057804.1, from coordinate 481,942,939 downwards.
AACCAAAACTCCGCCTGAAACCATGATGAAGGGAATCAGAAAAATTGCAACTTCTCCAATAAGTCGCTAAGACACCTGCCCCACGGTGGGTGCCAACTATCGTGGTTCTAAGTCTGACAGTAGTGTAGGGGGTACTAAAGGAGAGGCAAGATCCTAGCTATGGAGTAGTTGTTCACGCAAGTGTTTTACGAGTTCAGGCCCTTCTCGGAGGAAGTAACAGCCCTACGTCTCGGTGCCCGGAGGCGGTCGACTGGATTATATGCGTGAGATTTACAGGGGTGCGAACCCTTCTGCTAGTGGAGGGGGGTGGCTTATATAGAGGACGCCAAGACCCCAGCCAGCCCATGTAGCAGAGGGCTTAAAGTACATTAAGGCCAGGCGTTACTGGTAACGCCTTACATAAAGTGTCATCATGACCATAAAGACTACTTAATTATAGACCGTTTGGATACAGAGTGGCTCTGGAACTCCTGGTGGTCGAGTGAGTCTTCATGGTCGAGTGTCTTCAAGTCCGTCGAGTGGAATCCCTCTAGGTCGACTGGAAGACGATTTCTTCTAAAGATGTCCTTGGGGAGGGTATCTTGAACAGGTCTATGACCCTACCCTAGGTACATGACTTCATCAGCTACCAGTTGGGCCTCCGGATCAGGAACAACTAAATCCTCCAATGTAGGCAACTTAACAGACGTGTTATGCAAGATATCTAGAAAGGTATTGGGTGGTACCGGTTTACGCTGAGATCCCAGCCGGCTTAAAGCATCTGCTGCTTCGTTTTTGCACCGATCAATATGCTCAACCTGATAACCCTTAAAGTGACCCGCCATAATATCCACCTCTTGTCTGTAAGCCGCCATGATCAGAGTGTCCAATCATTGATGAAGTCAACAAGCGCCTGCGACTTGATAGCTGTCCGAGGCATATACTTCAACCCGTGTGGTCCAAGCTCAATAGCCCACTTTGCAACCCGGCCAATTGCCTCCCTGTTCTGAATTATATCGCCCAAAGGAGCAGAACTGACCACTGTGATGGGATGGCCTTGAAAGTATTGCTTAAGCTTCCGACTTGCCATAAAAACCCCATACACCAACTTTTGCCAATGTGGATATCTTTGCTTTGACTCGATGAGCACTTCACTAATATAGTAAACCGGTCTTTGAACTAGATATTCCTTCCCAGCCTCCTTGCGCTAAACCACAATTGCCACGCTGACAGCCCGGGCATTAGCAGCCACGTACAATAATAGGGGCTCATTGTCAACCGGAGCAGCAAGGACCGGCGGTTCAGCCAACTGCCTCTTCAAGTCCTCAAACGCCGCATTAGCTGCGTCACTCCAGACAAAAGTGTTTGTTTTCTTCAACATCTGATACAGAGGGATCGCCTTCTCTCCCAAGCGGCTGATAAACCGGCTCAGGGCTGCAATTCGACCCGCCAGATGCTGAACATCATTGATACACGCTGGTTTAGCCAAAGATGTAATCGCTTTGATCTTCTTCGGATTAGCCTCAATGCCCGTGTTAGACACCAGAAAACCCAAAAGCTTGCCTGCCAAAACACCGAAGACGCACTTTCCAGATTGAGCATCATCTTATAAACCCGAAGATTGTCAAAGGTCTCCTTGAGGTCATCGATCAGTGTCTCTTTCTTCTTGGATTTCACCACAATGCCGTCCACATAAGCATGAACACTGCGCCCAATCTGAGTATGAAGACAATTCTGTACACATCGCTGATAAGTTGCTTGTGCACTCTTGAGTCCAAAGGGCATAGATACATAGCAGAAGGATCCAAAAGGAGTGATGAAGGTTGTCTTCTCCTGGTCCTTAACTGCCATTTTGATCTGATGATAACCAGAATAAGCATCCAAAAAACTCAAGTGCTCACAACCCGCCGTAGCATCAATGATCTGATCAATACGCAGGAGAGCAAAAGGATCTGCCGGACAAGCCTTGTTCAAGTCCGTGTAGTCCACACACATGCGCCAAGTGCCATTCTTTTTAAGCACTAGCACCGGATTGGCCAGCCACTCCGGATGAAAAACTTCAACAATAAACCCCGCAGCCAACAGCTGGGCTACCTCTTCTCCAATGGCCTTGCGTCTTTCTTCGTTGAAGCGGCGAAGAAACTGCTTGACCGGTTTAAACTTGGGATCAATATTGAGAGTGTGCTTAGGGAGTTCCCTCGGCACACCTGGCATGTCAGAAGGCTTCCATGCAAAGATGTCCTGGTTCTCACGGATGAACACGATGAGCGTGCTTTCCTATTTCGGATCCAGAGTAGTGCTGATACTAAACTGTTTGGATGAACCGCCGGGAACAAAATCAACAAGTTTAGTCTCATCAGCCGGTTTGAACTTCAGGGTCGGGTCATGCTCAGTGGTGGGCTTCTTCAGAGGGGTCATATCTGCCAGATCAACATTGTCCTTGTAGAACTTCAACTCTTCTGTTGCACAAACCGACTCCGCATAGGCCGCATCACCCTCTTCACAGTCCAAAGCGATCTTACGACTCCCGTGTACCGTGATGGTCCCCTTATGACCTGGCATTTTGAGCTGCAAATAGATATAATAGGGCCTTGCCATGAACTTTGCGTAAGCCGGCCGTCCAAACAGGGTGTGATATGGGCTCTGGATTTTCACCACTTCAAAGGTCAGAGTTTCTGACCTGGAATCATGCTCATCACCAAACACAACCTCCAAAGCTATCTTACCAACCGGATATGCCGATTTACCTGGTACTACACCGTGAGTGTTTGACGGTTTAAGATTCTTATCTGTCAACCCCATGCGACGGAAGTTCTCATAATACAGGATGTTGATACTGCTCCCTCCATCCATGAGTACCTTGGTAAATTTATAACCTCCCACCTGAGGTGCCACCACTAAAGCCAGATGACCCGGATTATCAACCCGGGGCGGATGATCCTCTCTGCTCCACACAATGGGCTGCTCGGACCAACGCAAGTAACGGGGTAATGCCGGTTCAACAGCATTAACTGCCCTCTTGTGAAGCTTCTGATCGCGCTTACACAAGCTAGTAGTGAAAACATGATACTGCCCACCATTCAACTGCTTTGGGTGACTCTGAAAACCTGATTGCTGTTGATTCCCCTGATTATTCTGCTGGTTGTGGCCACTTTGTTTGTTCTGGTTGCCCTAATTGTTTTGAAATCCAGAGTTTGAACCGCCGCCACCGTAACCCGGCCCTTGAAAACTTGGACCTGAACCACCAGACAGACCCTGATCATACCGGAAGAGATCAGAGTTTTTGAACTCCTTCATAATGAAACAAAACTTCCAGAGGTGCGTTGCTGGAACCTCCTTTGTCTCGTGCTTTGGGCAGGGCTGGTTTAACAGGCGCTCCATATTCATGCCTCCACCGTGCTGGGGCGGTTTACCCTTACGACGTTGCGCATTGCCCTGCACATTGGTGTTAGCCACAAAATCTGAATTATCCGCTTTACGCTTACCATTGTTTCCGTGGTTCGTCTGGTTATTCTGTCCCTTTGAACCGGCATTCTTCTTTCCCTTCTCCTGCTTCTCTTCGTCAAAATCAGGATCTTTGGTATTATCCGAGTCAGCATATTTAACCAGAGCTGCCATGAGTGTGCCCATATCATTGCAGTGGCGCTTGAGCCGTCCCAACTTCATCTTTAGCGACTTAAACCGGCAATTCCCCTCCAATGTGACAATTGTTGTATCGGCATTGATGCGGTCTGATGAATGCAGGATTTTTGAAACCCGGCTCACCCAATGCATTGTTGACTCGTTCTCTCCTTGAACACAAGCCACTAGATCCACAATGGACATGGGTTGCTTGCAAGTATCCTTGAAGTTCGCTATAAACCGGGCCTTCAATTGGTCCCATGAACCGATGGAGTTAGCCAGCAGGCTCTTCAACCAAGTGCGAGTTGTTCCTTACAACATCATGGTGAAGTATTTTGCACATGCAGCTTCATCCACCTCTAGCATCTCCATAGCCATCTCATAGCTCTCCAGCCATGACTCGGCGGGCAAATCAGCGGTGTAATTAGGCACCTTCCTCGGGCCCTTGAAATCCTTGGGTAATCGTACATTGCGCAGAGCCAGAGTGAGACACGGCACTCCCCATGAATTGAAAGAAAGCCTGGTACCTCGTTCTACTGACGCCGCTGGCTGAACCGGGGCGGGTTGATGATGACCCGCGTACGGCCTCCCTTCGTGCTCTGCCATTATCCACCACGTCCTGAGCATTTGCTCCACCGCGTGCCGGATTAGGTCCTCGAGGGGCGTCACGGTTTCGCGCACTGCTTGACACAGCCAGCTCATCCATGTGCCTGCTGTAGCTCCTTCTCGGGCATGGGGTCGAGTGAATCTTGTCTTGGCTGTATGAATAAGCCTGCTGCTACACCATAGCAGTCTGAAGAAGATCCCTGGCCCGCTGTGTCTCAACCGCCGCTGGTGACTCACCCTCCATCGGAATAGCTGCCAATCGGGATGCTGCAGCAATCATGTTGTCTAAAGGGGTGGAGAAGTGACCCGGCGGGGGGTGTCGTGTACTGCGGCGGGTTATCCATTCGTCGAGGTGGGCCCATCACTTGTGGTTGATCCGGAGCTCCGGTCCTTGGTATTGCAGTCCAGTTTACCGCTGCCAGGTTGCTGGTCCCTGCTCCTGGTGTGCTGAAGAGATTCATCGCATTGTAATCCGCCGGCAGCGAGACTGATGTCTCCTCCTCAATACGTCATTCGAAGCGTTCTGATCCAGGAAGAGTCAATAATTTTTGGCTTGAATCCTTTGTGACTGGGCATCTAAAGCGGCCCGTTCCTCAACCATCCTTGTTTCCTCAGCCGCTAAGTCCTCCTTGGCCTTAGTTATTTGATCCCGCATCTTTGTGACCTCCGCGTTATGCCGATCTTGAGTCTCCGGGGTAACCGCCATGGTCAACAACGTCGTCTAAGCGTCCAACAAACCGGAAAGAACTTGAGCCGGGTAGCACACGGGGCCTGCTGCCTCGGCTGCTGATCCGGAAACCATTGCCGCTGCGGTTGAGTTTTGCAATGTTGGCTGTGTACCGGCCATGAAGATTGCGACCCGATTTGGCGGTTCAAGAAATTCCGGAATACTGCTGCCATTGGAATACCCTTCAAACAAGCCACTTTGAACTTGGTACAAAGATTCGGTCTCGCCGGTGGATGACTCGCCATTGGAATAAACGGTCGTCTCACCCTCGGACACCGATTCAGATTCGATCTCATGCATACATCCTACGAACGCATGCTTCATGGCGGGCTGAATCTGGGCAGGACTCGCACGCTGAGCCGTCTCGACGAGGTCAGTGCAGATGTCCAGCTCAGGGCCTGGTTCGCCGATCTTGCTGATAAAGACATGAATTCCTCCGAAGAGGACCCGGTACCCGTACTCGATTGAGCCGGTGTCAGGGCCCCAGCCTGCGTCGTCGATGTAGAGCTTGCCGCGACGACTCTTAGTCATCTGGCCCACTGCGTATCCCTTGAGCCCTTCGAACTTGCCCTCTAAGAACTTGAAACCATCATGTGATAGCCCCACGGTGGGCTCCAACTGTCGTGGAATTATCATGTCAGATGTCCTGTTGAAAGGACTTAGTCATGGAGCCATCGCAATTGAGTTAGCTTAGAGGGGTTAAACCGGACAAAGGACATAGGGAGTTTATACTGGTTTGGCCCCTTGTGGTGAAGGTAAAAGCCTATGATCCAGTTGTGGTGTTCTTGATGTGGTCTCGATTACCAGGGAGCAAATATGCTTGGCCTAGTTCTTGAGTTGATGTTTCTTGTCCCTGAACTGCCGTCGGGTCGTCCTTTTATATACATAGGTTGATGCCCGACCGGTCTACAGAATCCCGAGGCCGGCTCATACAAGTGTCCAGCTAGGTTTCTCCTTTCCCTGACTTACAGTACAAGTTATACATCTATGGCGGTTTACTACTATGGGCCCTAATCCGCCATTGGGCTCTGGGCCTCTAAGTCTTCATAGTTGAAACGCCATAGCCTTAGCCTTCATCGTCGTGGGCTTTTGTACAGGATTCCTTGTGAGGTAACCCGGCCCCTCCTGGGCGGTTTAACTCAGTAGCCATATCCCCAACACCAGGTGCGATCAAATACTGCATGGATGTAGTAATGGTTCTTCTTCACTGAATTGTGTGTAGGAGTCATGTTGTGAAGAATTGAACTGAACTGACGCTTGACCCACTTGTGGTTACGATCGACCTTCTGATGAAGACTGAGGAGAAGCTCACGATCAGTAATCACCCTTGGAGCTATGCCTTGAGGATTTTGCTTTGAAGCATTGGCGGCAAAGTCATGAGTGGCAGAGTCATCATTGGTGGAGTAGGATGCAGCTTTGCGGAACTGTCCATCCAATGGACGAATGCCTTCATCAATAATAGTGTCCTTGCCCTTCTCATCAGCTGAGGAAATAGTCCACTTGAGGACTTCAATGGGGGGCAAGTAACTGCCATGGTTAAGAGTATCATCCTTGTAGTTGATTGAAGACCTTGATCTGATGAATTTCATGATCCAGGGAGCATAAGGCTTTAATTCAAACGGAGAAAGAGCAACATTTGCCATAGTCCTCATGAAGAAATCATGGTAGTTGATTGGAATACCATGCATGATATTGAATAGCAGATTCGTCATGATGCCAACGACTTCTTCATCATTAGAGTCGTGGCCTTTGATAGGACTCGGGGTCTTGGTGAAAATTCTGTATACAGTGCGAGGCACATAAAGCAATTCCTTCATGAGGAATTTGGTTCTTGGGGCTTGGCCAAACTTCAGCGGCTTCATCAACACTTGCATGAAATGGTTAGAGAGCTCGGGTCCATGATAAAGGAGACATGCACCTTCAAGGGGAGGACTGACAGGCAGGGCATGAAGCAATTCAGGGGCCTGTGCTTTGAAGTGTGTGTTCTCTGTCATCCAGTCCAACACCCAAGAATTTATATCTTCATGATTACTGGTAATGTGTAGCGTCACGTAGAACTGAAGAATTTGCTCTTCATTCCACTCACATATGTCAGTGCAGAAGTTGAGTAGCCCAGTGTCATGAAGAACACTAAGGACGTGGTGAAGCAAGGTAGCGATTCCATATCCACATGAGGAATATGCTCATGGTCAAAGATCTATATCAAATAGCAGTGAAGAGTAGAAGTTCATCTGACTTGCTATCAAGAAACGCTTCCTTCAAAGACGAGCAGAATCATATGGGTTGTAATCAGTGAAGAATACATGCTCATGAAAGAAGTCATCAGCTTTGAACTTCTGCGTACTTGAGAACGGATTCTTCGGCTTGGGCTAAGGTGTATCAGTCAGTGTCTTCACTGCCTCTTGATTCACAGTCTTAGGAGCCACAGGCTGAGGAATTTTAGTTTCCACTTCAGTAGCAGCCTGGGTCTCCTTTTCTTCAACAGCATTAACATCAGCACTAGTGGCTGGAATTTCTTCAGGGATGGTAAGAAGAGACGCTTGAGGTTCATCAGAGCCCGTATGAATTTCTTCAATCTGGACTGGGGACTGAGGAATCTGTTAGAGTGGGGTGAACATGGGGGAATTGGGGTGATGACTTTCCCAATAGTCATCATTCAACACTGGAGTGGTGCACCCAATGTCCACATCTTCTTCTTCTTCATCAATTTCCTCAATGCCTTCCTCTTCAGCCGTGAATTGAGGCATGGGCGATGATACCAATGGAGTTGAAGTGACATTGTCCACTTCAATTTCCTCATCCAACTACTTTGTCGAAGCAGCAGAAGGATCTTCTTCATCTGATTTGCTTGGAATCACATAATCTTCACCAAAAGGAACGATTTCCTTTGATGGCATGCTTGAAAGAGGAACAACATCTATGGATTTGCATAAGAGATGGTCAAAGTATTTGCCTTCTTGGGAGCAGAAGACTATAAGAAGCAGATGCTTTCCTTTTCTTCAATGTTACTTGCACCACAACTTTGTTTTTCTTCGCTTCTGATGTAGAAGGAAGGATAGGACTTGGCATTGGCGTTGATGCGGGAGGAGCAGAGGAAATTGGTGTAGTTTCTTCAAGCACAACTGATGCAGTTGTCCTGACTTGTGCAGTTTCCTCAGGCTCAACATCAGATGCTTCAGCTGGCCTAACTTGTTCTTCAGACGCAGCACTAGTGGTTGCCCTGGCAATTTGTTCGGCGGCTGGAATAACTTCATCAGCCCTGGTACTTTTAGTTTCATCAGCATCCTGATTTTCATCAGCGGTGCTGGCATGTTCTTCAGTAGGTTGTGCAGAAGCTTCAGCTTGAGGAATTTCAATGTGCGTTTGAGCAGCAACATTGGATGTAAATCCCTTTGCCATTCTGACGAATCTGACCTTGGCTCCCAGTCATTCTGCCTTGTAAGCGTCAAATTCATCACTGAGTTTCTTGATTTCTGATTACAAAGCAACAATTTCATCAGGTGATAGCTTTAGAACATTTTTCCTTCAGAAAGCATTGTTTCTTGTACTAAGCTTTCTTCACAGACCTGGCTTTCTCAAATTTCCATTTTTCTTCAGAAATGAAAGCCGTCAACATATGACTTTGGCCAGGTGTGAGATTTAATTCTGGCAAGGGAGTGTTTGGGTCCTTGTGCCAGAGATCAATGAAGTCCAGGATCTTCTTTGGATCCAGTATGAGTGGCACAACACTTCCCTTGGCTCTAGCAGCCCTTTGATGTCTATCTCTGATGATTTCTGCTAATTCCTCCTCATCAGCTTCGTCTTCATCTGATGGTACTTGGAAGGAAACTTGCTTCTTATGAGGACTTGGTCTTGTGCCTCGTCCAGCAGTAGCCTTGGTCTTCAAAAAAGTGGGGCCTGTTGAGGACTGAGGAGGAGCTGAAGAACTTGCAGATGCTCCTGAAGCAATTGAGATGCATGTGGTCCTTTGGCAAGAGGCGATATGCACAGGTGTCGAGGACTTTGCTGGAGGAGCTGAGGGTTTTGCAACTTAAGGAACTGGAGCAGCTTGAGGAATATGTCATGAGGGCATAGATGAGCTTGGTCGTGAGGGCATTGTTGAGGAAGGTGGTTTCTGAGCAGGCTTCTTAGGCATAGCATTCTCTCTTGTGGAGGCCTCAGCAGCAGCAGCAGCAGCAGCTGAGTCTTTATTGAATTTCATCACTGCTTCCTTGACATGTTTGGCCAACTTGGCTTGTCGGTTGGCCCATTCATCAGCATAGTCCTCACCGCGCTTGAGTCTAGTGGGATCAGCAATTTGGCCAGGTGCCAATGGAGGTCTTGGGCAAGGAGGGTGAAGAGTGAATTTCTTCATGTACTTTGGAGTAACATATCTGTATTCTCTCCATTCCTGTGCCCTTCTTTGTTCAATTCTCTGAATGCGCACCTTGTGCTCATTCTTCATTTCTTTTCCATGAGTTGCCTCATCAGGTGTGCAATACCCTGCATAGATGTCATCAGGGATTTCAAAAGCATTGTTCACTTCCAGTTTCTTCCCTCCCTTCTGAGGTCTTTGCCATCTACCATTTTCTTCAGCTGAGGATTTTGAACAATTGAGTTCTCTAAAGAGGTATGCAGTTTTTCTTCGAGGAACGCTGCAAATGAGTTAAGTTGATGAGAACCTAGTGATTCAGTAGCGGACATGTGTACCTGTGAACATACTATAGGTGCAAAAAATTTGGAGAGGTCATATGCGTTCTCAGAAGTTCTTGCAAAAAGGAACAAGTTTGAGGAATTTGACCAGATATGTCTTGAGGAATTTCACTAAGCGTTCTTTGACTAAGGTTCCAGAGTTGTATGGATTTGAGAAATTCACACAATTGAGGAATCTTGAAGAAAAATGTTGCTTAGAGAAACAGATCAAGAACAGATGATTGTGTGAGGTGATTAAAGTGTCAAAGTTGAAGAATAAACACCTTTTGATGAATTTATGGAAATCATCAGAATCAACAAGGGCAGTAAAAGTAACTTTTAATTACCCTTGACGAAGAACATGACGAACTAGGAGTGTTAGATTGGAAGTTCGTTAGTCCAGATCTTCCACGCCCTAACTTGGCAGAGGAAGACAGCTACGGCGGCGGCGGAGTGAAGATATCCATGGCCAGTGCAAGTACAAGGCGACGAGGTCGAGGCAGTGAAGCTCTTCCTCACCGGCGATGATGAAAGTAGCGGCAGCGCTAGGGCTTGAGAGCTCGAGCGAGGGGAGTGAGTTCGAGCGGGGTAAATGTAGTCTGAGGAGGGTGAGGGGTATTCATAGCCGAGGTGAAAAAACCACTCACCCGAGGAAAATGAACGAACGTGCCCCTGACCCTTCTCATCATAGCGACATGTGTCACCCACGTACAGAGTGGTGTAGATCGTGTGAGATCGTGGGTGAATAGATATATCTTATCATGGGATGTGGAACGGTTTGAGCGGCAAAAGCCAAAAATTTAAATAAGAAAATTTAATGTTTCATTCACAAATTCTTCAACTGACAAGGACACAATGAAGATTTTGAATGGATTTCAAATAGAATGCACATGAAGAATTTGTGAACAGATTGGGTTGAGTTTTGCATAGAGGGGAAAGGGTCCGATCACATTCCCTTAGCAGAAAAAGGCAACTTGAAGAATTAGCAATAAGTGAATGTTGTTGAGGACATAAAACTCAAGTATATATATAGTCAATGAAGAACAACGACGAAAAGAGTGAATACAATGCAAAGTTGAAGAAATTGAACAACTGAGGAATTTCAAAAATGAAGAAAAACTCAAATTGAAGATTTTCAACTTTGGTGGGTGGCGTAACCCGCTGTATAAGAATGATGATTTCAGACACCGCATACAATTGTCGTAGGGTTCTGAGAAACAAATTCTTCATTAATTTATTCACACTTAGAGGGTTAGTCTTCATTGATTGAAGAAAAATGTTACTTCGTGTGTTGCACATCTAAGTCATAAAGTTTGCATACGTGTTAGGATGTGTGTCCTTTTCAAAGAACATTCAAATATTCTAAGATATTTAGCTCACACTGCAACTTGCTAAATCTCTCCTCATCCAAGGGCTTTGTGAAGATATCGGCCAGCTGATCTTCAGTATTTGCGTGATCGATGGAGATGTCGCCCTTCAACACGTGGTCACGAAGAAAATGATGACCATTCTGGATGTGCTTTGTCTTCGAGTGCTGATCTGGGTTGTGAGCAATCTTGATAGCACTCTCATTGTCGCAGTAGAGTGGCACATTCTTCACATTGATGCCATAGTCCTTGAGGGTTTGCTTCATCCATAGCAATTGAGCATAGCAAGATCCAGCAGCAATGTACTCAGCTTCAGAAGTAGAGAGTGATACGCAGTTCTGCTTCTTCGAGGACCAACATACCAAGGATCGTCCAAGGAAATGACATGTGCCCGATGTTGACTTGCGGTCCACCCAATCACCAGCATAGTTAGAGTCAGAATATCCAATGAGATCAAAGGAAGAGCCCTTGGGATACCATAATCCAAGTGTTGGAGTGTGAGCTAGATATCAAAGAATATGCTTCACAGCCTTATGGTGTGATTCCTTCGGTGTCACTCGAAATCGGGCACACATGCAAACACTAAGCATAATATCCGACCTAGATGCACATAGGTACAATAAAGAGCCAATCATGGAGCAGTATACCTTTTGATCGAAGTCTTTACCATTTTCATCGGTGCATAGATGGCCATTTGTGGGCATAGGGATTTTGACGCCTTTGCAATCTTGCATTCCGAATTTCCTCAACACATCCTTGAGGTATTTCTCCTGGGATATGAATATGCCATTGTGTTGTTGATGAATTTGAAGACCAAAGAAGAATTTCAACCCTCCCATCATAGACATTTGATATTCCTCACTCATCATATAGGCAAATTCGCCACTATAATGTTGGTTAGTACAACCAAAGATAATATCATCAACATATATTTGGCACACGAATAATTCATCATCATATGCTTTGGTGAAAAGAGTTGGGTCAAATGAACCGGGTTTGAAGCCTTTCTTCATGAGGAATTCCTTTAATGTGTCATACCACGCCCGAGGTGCTTGCTTGAGGCCATAGAGGGCCTTGTTGAGTCTGTAGACGTGATCTAGAAATTTTGGATCCTCAAAACCTGGTGGTTGAGCAACATATACTTCTTCCTCAAGCTTACCATTGAGGAATGCACTTTTCACATCCATTTGATGTAAGATGATATTATGATGGTTAGCATAAGCAAGAAATATGCGAACAGCTTCAAGTCTAGCAACAGGTGCAAAAGTTTTATCGAAATCAATTCCTTCAACCTGTGTGTAGCCTTGAGCTACAAGACGAGCCTTATTCCTCACCACAAGGCCATTTTCATCTTTGTTGCGGTAGATCCATTTGGTACCGATGATGTTGTGCTTGCATGTGTCTGGTCGCTTGACAAGCTACCACACATTGTTGAGCTCGAATTGATGCAATTCATCTTGCATGGCTTGAATCCATTCAGATTCCATGAATGCTTCATCAACTTTAGTGGGCTCTGTGATAGAGACAAATGCAAAATGCCCACAAAAGTTAGACAAGTTTGAAGCTTTTGAGCAAGTGAGAGGACATGTGTGTTGATGTCGCTGATGATTTTCCCAATATGCACTTGGTTTGCAACGCGAGGATGAGCAGGTTGACGACTTTTCTTAGGCCCGGCAATTTCTTCAGGGTCGGTTTCTTCAGTAGCACCAGCGTGATTGTCTTCATGATCCGGAATGACTTCTTCAGCAGATTCTTCGGTAGGGATGATATCCTCATTAGCTTTGAGCGTGATGGATTCCTCAGGTGACACTTCATCTAGCACAGGAGGTAGGTGCTCTCTTTTCGAGCCATTAGTTTCATCGAACCACACATCTACAATTTCAACAATCTTGTGATGATTGGTGTTGAAGACTCTGTAGGTGTGCGAGTCCTTTCCATAACCAAGCATAAAACCCTCATGTGCTTTCGGTGCAAATTTAGAGTGATGGTGAGGATCTCTAATCCAGCATTTAGCACCGAAGACTTTGAAATAACTTACATTTGGTTTCTTGTCAGTGAGGAGTTCATATGAGGTCCTTTTGAAGAATTTGTGAAGATATACTCTGTTGATGATGTGGCATGCAGTATAAATAGCTTTTGGCCAAAAATGATGTGGTGTCTTATATTCATCAAGTATAGTGCGAGCCATCTCAACAAGAGTTCTATTCTTGCGCTCCACGACGCCATTCTGTTGAGGAGTATAGGGAGCAGATAACTCGTGAGTAATAGCAAGTATATCAAGATATTCATCGAGACCAGTGTTCTTGAACTCAGTTTCGTTATCACTCCTGATATTCTTGATCTTCACACCGAAGTTCGTAGAAGCTCTTGAGGAAAATCGTCTGAAGACTTCCTGCACTTCATTTTTGTAAGTGATGATATGCACCCAGGTATAATGATAATAATAATCAACAATGACAAAGCCATATAATGATGCAGAACTAGAGAACGTGGCATAATGAGTAGGGCCAAAGAGATCCATATGAAGTAATTCAAAGGGACGAGAAGTGGTCATGATAGTCTTTGAGGGATGCTTGGCTTTGATGATTGTCGGGGATATACCCCGTGGCGTAACCCGGCCGGAAGTATAACCCGACCGGACTGGACGACTCACTGGTAACCTACCCAGAGCTTGGCGATTCACGGGTAACTCGCCCAATCTTGGCGGTTCATTAGTAACCCGGCGGGCGGGTCAAATGGATGACAAGGCCCAAGGCCCAGAAGGCCGGTTCACGTTTAATGGTGGGCCGTTTTATGAGGAAAGCGTAAGGACTATTCTCCTACAAAGGAAGCAAGACTAGGACTCCACTTGTAATAGAATAATCCTAGTCCAACTAGGACTAGCCATGTAAACCGCCCCTTCAACATATATAAGGAGGGGCAGGGCTCCCCAAAGAGGGACAAGCAAGAAACAATCTCTAGGGCTAGACTCAATTAGAGGAGAGCCAGTTTACGGCGACTCCCTCGTGATAATAATGAGATCTAGCCTCAAACAGCATGTAGGGTTGTTACCGGGTGATGTTTCCCGGGGCCCGAAGCTGTCTAAACCCTTGTCTTGTGTTGCGTCTCTCGATTCCGCTCAATCCCTCTCAAGCTACCACATAGATGCGTTGGCCTCGCAACTAAGTCCTCACACTAAGGACATCTGACGTGTTAATTCCACGACAGTTGGCGCCCACTGTGGGGCCAGGCACACGATGGTGTTGAGTTCTTAGAGGGATCACTCCTAGGGATCGAGGGGCTCGCAATTTTTCGGATAAAAAAAGCTGGTTTGAAAGGATTTGCATCAGCGCCAAGTTCATCAGTCCAGATTTGAAGATTTGTGAGATTTAAGGTTCAAGAAAAATTTAGGGTTGCGTGCGCATGCACATGACCTGGTGACCCGTCCGGGTTGATTTCCGCTGCGCTGTTCTACAAAGTCGTTGAGGCCGATCGGAGACAAAATTTGATGCAACCCCGTGTGGCCAGTCAAAGAAACACAACCACATTTTACCATCCACGGACAAGCACCCAGGATCTCCCCAAAGGAATTATCCATAGTTTATTACGTGAAGACCGGGTCAACTCCAAGGAAACATCATGTATTACTTTAACTAGTACTAGTGATGAATACTAGTACCAGGACGTGGGGCCGTTGGTAGGATTGGTTCGGCTTTTCAATTACCAAAAGAAGAATAGCACTTTCAGAAAGAAAATCGCGACTTGGAGGAGGACACGGACTTGAGCCAATGGATCCAGCCACGACTCGGAAGCAGACGTCTCTGCGGACTCGAGCTCGGCCGTTGACTCGCAAGCTGGTTTGGGCCTACGCCTCATGACTGCAAGCGGTTGCTGTCGTCACATTTTTGCTTCGTTAACCGTAGCTGCACCAAGCCAGCCTCACCTTCACCTCCATACTGTCGTGTCGACCTGCGCTGCCACTGTGCCAAGCTGGACTACAAGTCGTTTGCTGATCTACATCAACCACAGCAGGGCCAAGCCGCCCGCCACTGCTCCGGTCCGGTTTGCAACACGAAGGGTATTATGCATTATCCAGCGCCAGCATTCGGGTTCATCCGGCAAAAAATACCAGGAAGGCTATTAAAAAAGGGGGTGGTATTATACCACGGAGGCACGTTCGGCTGTGCCGCGCAGCTTCACGGACACGCGTATCGCGGTCCGGTTTACATCAACGTGCCGGTCAACTTGCCCGTCCGCGCCACCTTACAACATCACAGACGACTCGCCTGTCCGCCCTCGCCGCTGGTTCACGCGTCTGCACCGATTTATAACGCGGAGGACAACTGGCTCGTCTGTGCCGGCTTACAAGGCCGCGACCGATTCATCACTCTGAAGCCGCTTCTGATGCTGCGGTGGTTTTACTGTCCGCCCGAACATCAAGTGGTATTCATCTAAATTTATGTATTAAACACTTATTGTTTTTTGTCAAAGAACAATTACTCTGTCCTGTAATATTTTTACACAGGACAGTTTTGATGTCATTCACGGACACGTGTATCACGGTCCGGGTTACATCAATGCGCCGGCCGACTCGCCTGTCCGCGCCACCTTACAACACCACGGACGATTCGCCCGTCCGCCCTGCGTCCGTGCCGGTTTACAACGCGGAGGACAATTTGCTCGTCCGCACCGGTTTACAACGCCGCACCCGGTTCATCTATCTGCTCGCATGGCCGACTTGCCCATGATTGATTTCAGCTTCACTGTGGTGATCGTCAACTCCGCTATGGATATTTTCTGGCTAACATATCAGGGATTATTATACCGCTGAGCTATTGGATAACCCATGCCGGTTTATATCGCGATCCAGTCCGCTTCAACTCGTCAGGACCATGCGAATTACCCAATAACGCGTGCACAGGCCGCCGACCCCCGCAGTCCGGTCTACATTAACATACCGGGCCGCACCTGTCTGCATGAGCTGTTTATTGAGTATGAGCAAGTCACAGCTTGGGTAGCCTGGTTTTTCTTTTAACAAAATGGAGGCAAATTATCATATACTATCAACCGCCGTCTGCACTGGTTGGTTCAATAGGCAGGCGCACAAGTCGTCGCCACTACAGTTTGGTTAACTTCAAATCACCAATTGGAAGGAACCATTGGCCGAGTTGCTGACACGGCTCATACGGGATCATTTATAACCCGACACGGTCACCTCAACCTTTTGTGGATTTACATCGTGCTATCAACACCAATGATATGCCATTTATGCCGGTTTATATCACGGTCCAATATGGAGAATCTCAAGCTAACTCCTCGAGTCACCTTGAGACTCGGGGGCTACAATGATATGAATCAGCAAATGTCTGCGGTTTTCAGTGAAGTCAAGAACCCCAGGACGTTGGAGGGAAAGATAACCCGGTCCCAGAGGCTACCACCATATTGGTGCAAATTTAAAAGCCGTCAAAAAATGGCCGGCTTAAAAAGAAGGATCCGGTTTAAAATGCGGCTCAAGGGAAAGATATCTCCCACAAAGCTTTGAAGCTCTCAATATCCGGTTTAAGAAATCCCGGTTCAAGAAGAACTTATCTCATGCAATAAGTTAAAGGTTGCCGAAGAAGACCAGCTGCCCTGACGCGCGGTTCAAACATGGGTATCCTGCCTTATGGGCTCATCTTTATATGATCACTTGGGGGCTTCCTGTTCAAACATAGGTGTATTCACCAAAGAGAACATGGTGTTACTACCCTCTTGATGCTGCTATCAAGCCAATATTATCATAAGAGCACAACTCTGGTTACTTCAGTAATCCGTCTATCAAGCCAATATTATCATAAGGGGCCAAAGAGAGTTTGTCGCACAGCACAACTCAAACATAGGCACCTAGCGAGCACAACTCAGAAATATATCACATGGGGGCTTCTGCTTATAGAGCGGAGTTCCGATTATCCATTGAACCGGCTTATAAAGCCACAACAAAGCTTGGGGGCTTCACACCCAAGGGGCCAAAGAGAGTCTTGTTGCTACGCACAGCTCAAACATAGGCACCCATAGAGCACATCTCACAAAGTTACTTGGGGGCTCTTTGTGCAACGCAACAAAGAGTTTGAAAGGACCCTTGTAATTGGGTATCGACCCACGGCTTGGAAGCCTGGTGTATTCACCTAAAACCCCGGGTTAACCTGCCTTCATCAAGTAAGCCACTCCTATCCAGGTAATCCTGGCATGACCCGCCGAACGTTTGACAAGTCAATCTTATACAGACCCTGAACTTGTCAAAGTTAAAATGACAATTGGTTAGTTGGAGGTCCATCTTAAAAGGCTTTGTCAAATGGTTTAACTCAGTGGCCTGGCAGCCCATGAAAAGCCTCGAATTTGGGCCTGGCAGCCCTTGAAAAGCCCCGACTACACGGTTTTATTTGCTTTTGTCAAGATTTTTCTCTTTTGATAATTTTTATGTTGAACCGGTGTCTTTTGACCCAGTATGACTATCAGTTATCAAATTAACCCGGTGTTTATTAACCCGGCTCGACTTTCAACTACAAGTTGTCAGACCACATTCAATTTTAAACCGGTGATTATTAACCCGGTCTGTCATTGACTATATGTCGCCAGGACGATCATCCGGTGTTTATCATAACCCGGCATGACTTATTATACACCAGCACAGCATGGTGGGAGTTATCAACACTCAAGATTTGGGTTCTCACCCTTACTACAAAAGTTGGTAAACCAAAGATGTGATTCAAATGTCACAGGTATGATATATTTCATATTTGATTATTCTTAAGTGTAGCCTTGGTTATAAACCCGGGTTATATGTTGGGCATTATGACCCGTCCGGTGATAAACTGCCAGGACACTTTAAACTTGTTGTATGCAGAAACAGGTTGAATAAAGCATAATTATAAATCACCGGCGTTTATTAACCCGGCCTGGCTTCGGACTATAAGTCGCCAGTATATATTTGGATTGTGCCATTGGAATCATGCGCTCATAAATCATTGGATTATATTATTCAAATCTTCAAATAGCCAACATGGCTGGATTTTATTATGGTTATCAATAACTAGTATTATGATTAAGGTTTTCAAAGTCGCTTTAGCGCAATGGCTATCATATCATCAATGGATATGATTTATTCTATAATTGAAGGAATAGTCCGGAGTTGCTGCGGGCTTACAACCCGGCACTTGGGGGCTATATTATTCAAGTTGAGATTACATCAAATATGCAAGTCTCATGTCGCTGCAAGCATGCACCATGACACTTGGGGGCTAATGCAAAGTCATTTTTTGCTCATCTTATTGAATACCCGACTCATCGCATTATAATGAGCCGGCCCTTGGGGGCTACACCGTTGCTGTTCAAAGTTTACATGATTATATTTACAAAGTCCCTGCTCATTATTGCATAATGACCCGGCCCTTGGGGGCTATACTGGTTGAAGTTTTTATGAGCATAAGGCAGTTTCAAATCCCGGGTTGCTGCAAGCATGACAACCCGGCACTTGGGGGCTACATATATGGAGTATTCAGTTTTTTACTAGTGACTGAGATGAACAACATGGATTTCTTCAAAGTGGCAGTAATTATATGGAAACAAGTCTCAAATCATCACTTTGTTCTGTTCAAGACTTGGGGGCTACAGGTAATATGGATATAAGGGAGAAATATCTTCCGATTTTCAGTATGACCCGGCATCACCAATCATTATGACCCGGTGTCGGCAGCAATCATGAACAGGCGTTGGCAACAATCATAAACTGGTGTTGGAAACAATCATGACCCGGAATTATCAGTTTTTATAACCCGGCGATTTTCGAAATCATAGATCGGCAAGTTGTACATCTTCAAGCCGGCGGAATATCAGTTGAATATTTGAAGACCAATATTTTTGTCAAGTCAGAGTATTGAAGGCCGAGTTAAATGGATTCTTTATTTACAATGTTTCTTATACAAACAAATTGATTATGAAGATGGTTATTGACTCGGATTTTTTAGAAGGAAGAAATGACAAGGACTTAAGGATGATCAAGTGCTGGTTTATAAGAATATTTAAACCGAAGCACAAACCGCCAAATTTGTTCTTGTGTTTATGTTGCAGATCAGTTTAACATGGATAAATCCAAATTAAACTAGGGGCTAATGTCGGGGATATACCCCGTGGCATAACCCGGCCGGAAGTATAACCCGGCCGGACTGGACGACTCACTGGTAACCCGCCCGGAGCTTGGCGATTCACGGGTAACTCGCCCAATCTTGGCGGTTCATTAGTAACCCGGCGGGCGGGTCAAATGGATGACGAGGCCCAAGGCCCAGAAGGCCGATTCCCGTTTAATGGTGGGCCGGTTTATGAGGAAAGCGTAAGGACTATTCTCCTACAAAGGAAGCAAGACTAGGACTCCACTTGTAATAGAATAATCCTAGTCCAACTAGGACTAGCCATGTAAACCGCCCCTTCAACATATATAAGGAGGGGCAGGGCTCCCCAAAGAGGGACAAGCAAGAAACAATCTCTAGAGCTAGACACAATTAGAGGAGAGCCGGTTTACGGCGACTCCCTCGTGATGATAATGAGATCTAGCCTCAAACAGCATGTAGGGTTGTTACCGGATGATGTTTCCTGGGGCCCAAAGCTGTCTAAACCCTTGTCTTGTGTTGCGTCTCTCGATTCCGCTCAACCCCTCTCAAGCTACCACATAGATGTGTTGGCCTCGCGACTAAGTCCTCACACTAAGGACATCTGACGTGTTAATTCCACGACAGGGGGGTAGTAGGGAACAGGCAGCGGGGGTCGGGGTGGTCGACGGGGACGGAGAGGAGGCGTCCGGCGAGCTGGCCGGCAACGAGGTGGCCGCGGCGGAGCGTTCCGCGTGGTGGTGGCGGTTCGATCCCCCTGATCCAATCGGGGGGGCAGAGGAGGGGAGTGGGGATCGAGGGAGTGGGGGTGTGGGGTTGCGGGGCGACGGGGGAACGGGTTAGGGTTTCGGGGGGTTAAGTGGGGATGGGGTGAGCCAACTGGTTGGGCCAGGTGGGTCGGCCAGTTGGGCCGTCTGGCCTAGTTGGCCAGGGGGCCTTTTCTCTTTTAATTTTTTTGTTTTCTGTTTTGTATTTTCTTTCCCTTTTATTTATTTTTTCTTTTCTATTTTATTTCATTCTAAATATGTAGGATTTAAATAAAAACATGGTTTCTTCATGACAAATAGTCAGGGAATATTTTCAACACATCAAACATTTTTCCTTATCAGTTCAAAGTAATAAAATTTGACTTGTTTTTGGAATTTGAATTTGACCTAAGTTTGAAACAAGTGAGGTTTAGCAAAATTTTAATTATGATGACTTGGCGTCATTAATGGGGTCATTGTAGCTTAATTATTCGGACATTACACATCGGATCTCGACAAACACACCGCAAGAGAAGATTACATCGGTTAGATCTCCAAGAACATCGAGGAGAACATAGTATTGAGAATCAAAGAGAGAGAAGAAGCCATCTAGCTACTAGCTATGGACCCGTAGGTCTGAGGTAAACTACTCACGCTTCATCGGAAGGGCAATAGAGTTGATGTAGAAGCCCTTCGTGATCGAATCCCCCTCTAGTGGGATGCCAGAAAAAGCCCCTAGATGGAATCTGATGACCCACAAGTATAGGGGGTCTATCATAGTCATTTAGATAAGTAAGAGTGTCGAACCCAACGAGGAGCAAAAGGAAATGAGAAGCGGTTTTCAGTAAGGTATTCTCTGCAAGCACTGAAATTATCGGTAACAGATAGTTTTGTGATATGGTAATTCGTAATGGGTAACGAGTAACAAAAGTAACTAAGGTGCGGCAAGGTGGCCCAATCCTTTTTGTAGCAAAGGACAAGCCTGGACAAACTCTTATGTAAAGCAAAGCACTACCAAGGACACATGGGAATTACTGTCAAGCTAGTTTTCATCATGCTCATATGATTCACGTTCATTACTTTGATAATTTGATATGTGGGTGGACCGATGCTTGGGTACTGCCCTTCCTTGGACAAGCATCCCACTTATGATTAACCCCTCTCACAAGCATCCGCAACTACGAAAGAAGAATTACGGCAAACGTAACAATAGCATGAAACATATGGATCCAAATCAGCCCCTTATGAAGCAACGCATAAACTAGGGTTTAAGCTTTTGTCACTCTAGCAACCCATCATCTACTTATTACTTCACAATGCCTTCCCCTAGGCCCAGACAATGGTGAAGTGTCATGTAGTCGACGTTCACATAACACCACTAGAGGAGAGACAACATACATCTCATCATATCGAACGAATACCAAATTCACATGATTACTTATAACAAGACTTCTCCCATGTCCTCTGGAGCAAACGTAACTACTCACAAATCATATTCATGTTCATAATCAGAGGGGTATTAATATGCATAAAGTATCTAAATATATGATCTTCCACCGAATAAACCAACTAGCATCAACTACAAGGAGTAATCAACACTACTAGCAACCCACAGGTACCAATCTGAGGTTTTGAGACAAAGATCGGATACAAGAGATGAACTAGGGTTTGAGAGGAGATGGTGATGGTGAAGATGTTGATGGAGATTGACCCCCTCTCAATGAGAGGATCGATGGTGATGATGATGGCGACAATTTCCCCCTCCCGGAGGGATGTTTCCCCGGCAGAACAGCTCCGCCGGAGCCCTAGATTGGTTCCGCCCAAGTTCCGCCTCAAAACGGCTGCGCTTCGTCCCGAAAGCTTCATTATGATTTTTTATAGGGCAAAAGACACCATATAGCAGAAGATGTGCATCGGGGGCCTGCCAGGTGGCCCACGAGGCTGGAGGGCGCGCCCAGGGGGTAGGGCGCGCCCTCCACCCTCGTGGCTGCTGGGTGGACCCCCTCTGGTGCTTTCTTCGCCCAATATTTTTAATATATTCCAAAAGTGACTTTCGTGGAGTTTCAGGACTTTGGGAGTTGTGCAGAATAGGTCTATAATATTTGCTCCTTTTCCAGCCCAGAATTCCAGCTGCCGGCATTCTCCCTCTTCGTGTAAACCTTATAAAATAAGAGAGAAAAGGCATAAGTACTGTGACATAATGTGTAGAAACAGTCCATAATGCAATAAATATTGATATAAAAGCATGATGCAAAATGTATGTATCAACTCCCCCAAGCTTAGACCTCGCTTGTCCTCAAGCGAAAGCCGATATCTAAAAATATGTCCACATGTTTAGAGATAGAGGTGTCGATGAAAATAAAATACTGACATGAGGGCATCATGATCATTCTTAGAACAACAACATATATATATTCATATGATTTCTTATGTTAAAGTAACAATCTATTCACAATGTAAAGTATGAATCAGAAACTTCATTGAAAACTAGCAAACTATAATCTCAATCATTGAAGCAATTTAAGAGAGAAAAGGCATAAGTATTGTGACATAATTAATGTGTAGTAATAGGCCATAATGCAATAAATATTTATATAAAAGCATGATGCAAAATGGATGAATCAACTCCCCCAAGCTTATACCTCGCTTGTCCTCAAGCGAAAGCCGATATCGAAAAATATGTCCACATGTTTAGAAATAGAGGTGTCGATAAAAATAAAATACGGACATGAGGGCATCATGATCATTCTTAGAACAGCAACATAATATTGTCACATGATTTCTTATGTTAAAGTAACAATCTATTCACAATGTAAAGTATGAATCAGAAACTTCATTGAAAACTAGCAAACTATAATCTCAGTCATTAAAGCAATTGCAATTTATCATAACATCGGAAAGTGTCTAAATAAGAGCTTTTCAGCAAGTCCACATACTCAACTATCATTTAGTCTTCACAATTGCTAACACTCACGCGATACTTATGGGTATGAAGTTTCAATCGGACACAGAGAAAGGCAGGGGCTTACAATTTTGCCTCCCAATCTTTTACCTCAAGGGTAATGTCAACAATGATAATTTATGAAAACCTACATCCGAGTGGATATATATATATATATATATATATATATATATTAGGATCTTTCCAACACATAGTTCTTGCCAAAGGATAAAGTGTAAAAAGGAAAGGTGAAGATCACCATGACTCTTGTATGAAGGTAGAAGGTAAAAATAAAAGATAGGCCCTTCACAGAGGGAAGCAGAGGTTGTCATGCACTTTTATGGTTGGATGCACAAAATCTTAATGCAAAATAACGTCACTTTATATTTCCACTTGTGATAAGGATCTTCATTATGCAGTCTGTTGCTTTTATTTCTTCCATATCACAAGCTCGTATAAAGCTTCTTTTCTTCACACTAATAGATCATACATATTTAGAGAGCATTTTTTATTGCTTGCACCAATGACAACTTACTTGAAGGATCTTACTTAATCCATAGGTAGGTATGGTGGACTCTCATGGTAAAACTGGGTTTAGGGATGTTTGGAAGCACAAGTAGTATCTCTACTTGGTGCACAGAATTTGGCTAGCATGAGGGGGAAAGGCAAGCTCAACATGTTGGATGATCCATGACAATATAATTTATTTCGGACATAAGAAAACATAACCCATTACGTTGTCTTCCTTGTCCAACATCAACCTTTTAGCATGTCATATTTCAATCAGTGCTCACAATCATAAAAGATGTCCAAGATAGTGTATTTATATGTGAAAAAACCTCTCTTTCTTTATAATTTCCTATTAATTGCAATGATGACCAAAACTATGTTTGTCAACTCTCAACAACTTTTATTCAACATACTCTTTATGTGTGAAGTCATTACTCTCCATAAGATCAATATGATCTCTTTATTTCTTTTTATTCTTTCTTTTTATTCCATCAAGATCATAGCAAGATAGCAAAGCCCTCTATTCAAAACTAATCTTTATTATATTAGCTCAAGGACTCGATTACATAGATAGGGATCAACATAAAACTCAAAGCTAGATCATACGAAAACTTTATTCTACTAGATCAAGATATAACCAAAATGATCGAACTAAGAAAAACGGTAAAGATAGAAGTGTGATGGTGATACAATACCGGGGCACCTCCCCCAAGCTTGGCGGTTGCCAAGGGGAGTGCCCATACCCATGTATTTATGTCTCTTTCTTTGGAGGTAGTGATGATGGGGTTGTTAATGACGGGGTGTCACACATCGAGCGGAGGAGATCCTACAACTTGCGGATAATGCCCTTGAGTGCGGTGAGATGCTCTTGCAACAATATATTTTCACATGTGAGATACTTGTTTTGTATGCGAACTAGCTCAATCATCTTGGAAGCTTCAATTTCAGTAGAGGTGAGATGATTGTAGTAAGGTTGAAAGAAGCCTTCTTCTTCTAATTAATGTTGGGACTTGCTCCTCTGCGGCTTCCTTGATCTAGTCACCTTCCTTGATTTCCTCGATTTCTTCTCGCTTCGTCTCTATCTTCATTAGCCAAGCATCGTCTCCCACATTGTTGGAGGAGTGGGAGACATGATGCCTAACCTTGAGAAACTCTGGCAGAAAACAGCCAAAACAAAAACAGAGGATTTCGTCATGGTACGGTGGTCAAAACCTTTGGGAGATTATATAACGAATTTTTACTGACTAAAAGGAGTATCATGCAAGAAAATGGAGTCCGGAGGGCACACGAGGTGTCCATGAGGCAGGGGGTGCACCCAGGGGGTAGGGCACGCCATCCACCCTCGTGGATGCCTCGTGTATCTTTCGGACTACTTCTTATTTTCCTAATTTTTTAAATATTCCAAAACAGAGAAAATCTGCTATTTCAGCAGTTTTGGAGTCGGTTTACTTACCGTACCACATACATATTCCTTTTTGGAGTCTGAAGCATTCTGGAAAGTGTCCCTTATGTACTCCTCCGGGGTTACGGTGTCAATAACATTAGTTTCAACATTTACGGGATTACCTAAGAATAATCTTTGATTCTTTGACTGTTCACCACCTTCAGATTTGTGCCTTCGGCGTTGTTAATTTTTATGGCACTGGAACGATAGACCTCCTCGATAATGTAAGGACCTTCCCATTTAGAAAGAAGTTTTCCTGCAAAAAATCTTAAACGAGAGTTGTATAGCAAACTCATAATCACCTACATTAAACTCACACTTTTGTATCCTTTTGTCATTCCATCTTTTAACTTTTCTTTAAACAATTTAGCATTCTCATAGGCCTGGGTTCTCCATTCATCAAGTGAGGTAATGTCAAATAGCCTCTTCTCACCGGCAAGTTTGAAATCATAATTGAGCTCTTTAATAGCCCAATATGCCTGATGTTCTAGTTCGAGAGGTAAGTGACATGATTTTTCATAAGCCATTTTATACGGAGACATACCCATAGGATTTTTATAAGCAGTTCTATAGGCCCTTAATGCATCATCAAGTTTCTTGGACCAATTCTTTCTAGATCTATTAACAGTCTTTTGCAAGATCAATTTAATCTCTCTATTACTCAATTCTACTTGACCACTAGACTGTGGATGGTATGGAGATGCAATTCTATGATTGACATCATACTTAGCAAGCATTTTACGAAAAGCACCATGAATAAAATGTGAACCACCGTCAGTCATTAAGTATCTAGGGACTCCAAACTTCGGAAAAATAACTTCTTTAAGCATCTTAATAGAAGTGTTATGATCAGCACTACTAGTTGGAATAGCTTCTACCCACTTAGTAACGTAATCAACAGCAACTAAAATATGTGTATACCCATTATAGGAAGGAAAAGGTCCCATATAATCAAAGCCCCAAACATCAAATGGTTCAATAACAAGTGAATAGTTCATAGGCATTTCTTGACGTCTACTAATATTACCAATTCTTTGACATTCATCACAAGAAAAGACAAACTTACGGGCATCTTTGAAGGGAGTAGGCCAATAAAAACCGGATTGCAACCTTATGTGCAGTTCTATCTCCAGTGTGGTGTCCTCCATAATCCTCGGGGTGACACTTGCGTAGGATCTATTCCTGTTCATGCTCAGGTACACAATGTCTAATAACACCATCTACCCCTTCTTTATAAAGGTGTGGGTCATCCCAAAAGTAATGTCTTAAATCATAGAAAAACTTTTCCTTTTGCTGGTATGTGAAACTAGGTAGTATAAATTTAGCAGCAATGTAATTAGTATAATCAACATACCATGGAGCAGTATGAGAAGCATTTATGACAGCTAATTGTTCATCAGGAAAGCTATCATCAATAGGTGGTGGGTCATGAAGAACATTTTCTAACCTAGACAAGTTGTCTGCAACAGGGTTCTCAGCTCCCTTCCTATCAATAATATGCAAATCAAATTCTTGTAGCAAGAGAACCCATTTAATAAGTCTAGGTTTAGCATCTTTATTTTCCATAAGATATTTAATAGCAACATGATCAGTGTGAACAGTCACTTTACAATCAACAATATAAGGTCTGAACTTATCACAAGCGAACACAACTGCAAAAAATTCTTTTTCAGTAGTAGCATAATTTCTCTGGGCACTGTCTAGAGTTTTACTAGCATATTGGATAACATTCAATTTCTTATCAACTCTCTATCCTAGAACAACACCTACAGCATAATCACTAGCATCACACATAATTTCAAAGGGTAAATTCCAATCGGGTGGCTGCACAATAGGTTCGGAAATCAAGGCTTTCTTAAGTATTTCAAATGCTTCTACACAATCATCATCAAAGACAAAAGGAACATATTTTTGTAAGAGATTAGTCAGAGGCCTAGAAATTTTAGAGAAGTCTTTAATAAACCTCCTATAAAAACCAGCATGACCAAGGAAACTTCTTATACCTTTGATGTCCTTAGGACACGACATCTTTTCAATAGCATCTACTTTGGCTCTGTCAACTTCAATATCTCTTTCAGAATTCCTATGCCCCAAGACAATACCTTCATTAACCATAAAGTGGCACTTCTCCCGATTCAAGACAAGATTAGTTTCTTCACATCTCTGCAGGACTCGATCAAGGTTGCTTAAGCAATCATCAAAAGAAGTTCCATACACAGATAAATCATCCATGAAAACCTCAACAATCTTTTCACAAAAGTCAGAGAATATAGCAGTCATACATATTTGAAAGGTAGCACGTGCATTGCATAAACCAAAATGCATACGTCTATAAGAAAAGGTACCGAAAGGGCAAGTAAAAGTGGTCTTTTCCTGATCCTCTTTTGACACAAGTATTTGAGAGGAACCAGAATAACCATCTAGAAAGCAAAAATGTGTATGTTTGGATAGTGTTTCTAGCGTTTGATCAATAAAAGGTAGAGGGTAATGATCTTTTCTAGTAGCTTTATTCAATTTTCGGAAATCAATTACCATTCTATAACCTGTAACAATTCTTTGTGGGATCAATTCGTCCTTATCATTAGGAACAACAGTAATACCTCCCTTCTTAGGGACACAATGGACATGACTTACCCACTGACTATCAGCAACATGATAAATTATACCTGCCTCCAGAAGCTTTAGTATTTAATTTCTTACCACTTCTTTTATTTTAGGATTTAACCGTCGTTGGTGATCAACAACTGGTTTAGCATCTTTCTCCAATTTTATTTTGTGCTGGCATAAAGTGGGACTAATGCCCTTAAGATCATCAAGAGTATATCCAATAGCAACATGGTGCTTTTCAGAGTTTTCAATAATTTCTCTTCTTCATGCTCTGAAAGGTTAGCACTAATAATAATAGGATATATCTTCTTTTCATCAAGATAAGCATATTTCAAAGTATCAGGTAATTGTTTAAGCTCAAACACGGGGTCTCCCTTGGGTGGAGGAGGATCCCCAAGGATTTCAACAGGCAAGCTGTGTTTCAAAATAGGTCCCTGTTTAAAGAATACTTCATCTATTTCCCTTCTTTCATTCATAAACATATCGTTTTCATGGTCGAGCAAATATTGCTCTAAAGGATCATTAGGAGGCACGACAATACAAGCAAGACCTATAATTTCATCTTTACTAGGCAATTCTTTATCATGGGGTTGTCTACGAAATTTAGCAAAATTAAAATCATGAGACATATCCCCTAAACCAATAGTAACAATATCCTTTTCGTAGTCTGTCTTAGCATTAACAGTATTCAAGAAGGGTCTACCAAATATGATGGGACAAAAGTCATCTTATGGGGAACCAAGAACAAGAAAATCAGTAGGATATTTAATTTTCCCACACAAGACTTCAACATCTCTAACAATCCCAATTGGTGATATAGTATCTGTATTGGCAAGCTTAATAGTAACATCAATATCTTCTATCTCATCAGGTGCAATATCATGCATGATTTCTTTGTATAAGGAATGAGGTATTGCACTCGCACTAGCACCCATATCACATAAGCCATGGTAACAATGATCTCCTATTTTAATAGAAACAACAGGCATGCCAACAACAGGTCTATGTTTATTTTTAGTATCGGGTCTAGCAATTCTAGCAGCTTCATCACAGAAGTAAAAAAAAACATGCCCATCAATGTTATCAACCAAGAGATCTTTAACCATACCAATACTAGGTTCAACTTTAATTTGGTAAAAGGGTGTAGGTGTTCTAGCATTACTCTTACGAACCATAGTTGAATCTTCAGCATGATCCTTTATTCTAACAGGAAAAGTTGGTTTCTCAATATAAGCAGTAGGAACAATAGGATCAACATTATAAGTAATAGTCTTTTCTTCAACTTTAATAGGTTCTACTACTTTTACTTCAATGGGAGGATGATATTTAAACCACTTCTCCTTAGGGAGATCAACATGAGTAGCAAATGTTTCACAGAAAGAAGCTACTATCTCAGAGTCAAGTCCATATTTAGTGCGAAATTCACGAAAAGCATCAGTGTCCATAAAAGATTTAACGCAATCAAACTTAGGTGTTATACCTGATTCCTTGCCTTCATAGAGTTCCCAATCTTCATAGTTGCGTTTAATTCTTTCCAATAAATTCCATCTGAATTCAATAGTCTTCATCATAAAAGAACCAGTACAAGAAGTATCGAGCATGGAGCGATTACTGAGAGAAAGCCGAGCATAAAAATTTCGAATAATAATTTCTCTTGAGAGCTCATGATTGGGGCATGAATATAACATTGCCTTAAGCCTCCCCCAAGCTTGAGCAATACTTTCTCCTTCACGAGGCCAAAAATTATATATATAATTACGATCACGATGAACCAGATGCATAGGATAAAACTTCTGATGAAATTCCAATTTCAATCAGTTGTAGTTCCATGATCCAATATCATCACATAGCCTAAACCATGCCAATGCCTTTCCCTTCAAATATAAAGGGAAGACCTTCTTCTTGATAACATCCTAGGGCATACCTGCAAGCTTAAATAATCCACAAACATCACCAACATAGATTAGGTGCATATCGGGATGTAATGTTCCATCTCCTGTATAGGGATTAGCTAGCAGTTTCTCTATCATACCCGAAGAAATTTCAAAATAAATATTTTCAGTAGGTTGAGGAGCAACTTTTTTCTCTTCTGGTCGGGGTGAAGATACCCCGAACAAGCCCCTCAAAGGATTATTTTCCATAGTAACAAGTGACAGTAAATTTCAGCACACTATATAAATGTTTCCTTACCAAATTCCACCTACCCAAGGCGCTTCACTCCCCGGCAACAGCGCCAGAAAAGAGTCTTGATGACCCACAAGTATAGGGGATCTATCATAGTCCTTTTGATAAGTAAGAGTGTCGAACCCAACGAGGAGCAAAAGAAAATGACAAGCGGTTTTCAGTAAGGTATTCTCTGCGAGCACTGAAATTATCGGTAACAGATAGTTTTGTGATAAGGTAATTCGTAACAGGTAACGAGTAACAGAAGTAACTAAGGTGAAGCAAGGTGGCCCAATCCTTTTTGTAGCAAAGGACAAGCCTGTACAAACTCTTATGTAAAGCAAAGCACTCCCGAGGACACATGGGAATTATTGTCAAGCTAGTTTTCATCATGCTCATATGATTCGTGTTCATTACTTTGATAATTTGATATGTGGGTGGACCGGTGCTTGGGTACTGCCCTTCCTTGGACAAGCATCCCACTTATGATTAACCCCTCTCGCAAGCATCCACAACTACGAAATAAGAATTAAGGTAAACCTAACCATAGCATGAAACATATGGATCCAAATCAGCCCCTTATGAAGCAACACATAAACTAGGGTTTAAGCTTCTGTCACTCTAGCAACCCATCACCTACTTATTACTTCCCAATGCCTTCCCCTAGGCCCAAAAATGGTGAAGTGTCATGTATTCGACGTTCACATAACACCACTAGAGGAGAGACAACATACATCTCATCAAAATATCAAACGGATACCAAATTCACATGATTACTTATAACAGGACTTCTTTCATGTCCTCGGGAACAAACGTAAATACTCACAAATCATATTCATGTTCATATCAGAGGGGTATTAATACGCATAAAGGATCTGAACATATGATCTTCCACTGAATAAACCAACTAGCATCAACTACAAGGAGTAATCAACACTACTAGCAACCCACAGGTACCAATATGAGGTTTTGAGACAAAATCGGATATAAGAGATGAACTAGGGTTTGATAGGAGATGGTGCTGGTGAAGATGTTGATGGATATTGACCCCCTCTCAATGAGATGATTGATGGTGATGACGATGGCGATGATTTCCCCCTCCCGGAGGGATGTTTCCCCGGCAGAACAGCTTCGCCGGAGCCCTAGGTTGGTTCCACCTCGAGATGGTGGTGCTTCGTCCTGAAAGCTTCCTTATGATTTTTTCCAGGGCAAAAGACACCATATAGTAGAATATGGGCATCGGGGTCCTGCCAGGTGGTCCACAAGGCAGGAGGGCGCGCCCAGGGTGCAGGATGCTGCTAACGCGACACTACGATCAGAGACCCTTTGACGAAACTGTGTGCGATGCATTAGTCACAAACGGCGGTGTAAAAAACCGTCAAAAAGGTGCAAAATGTTTGCAATGACGGATGCATCAAACACGGTTCAGATTTTAGTTTCGTGTGTGATGCAGGCATACGATTCAGTGCAATTAATTGTTTGCGATGAGGAGCAACAAAAAAACGGGCAGCCAGATGAAGGTGTGTGCGATAAACAACATGCGGTTCACTAGGATGAAATGTTTGTGATTAGGCAACACAAAAGAAACGGTCAGCCAGATCAAGGTGTGTGTGATATATGGCATGCGGTTCACTCGGATGAACTGTTTGTGTTGAGACAAGAGAACATAAACGGTTCAATATAACAAGATGTGTGTGATACGCGGCAAATAGGTCTGTAATCAGAAATGTGTGCGAAGACCGATAATAACACATACGATTGCTGCTAATAAGATGTGTGTGTGTGTTGTGCGATGGGATTGCATACAGAACAACAACTTATATATACACACTTATAAGGACATGGTTGCATGACCAAATTAAACATCCATTTACATAGGTGGCTACTACAACCATGGCATTTGCACACACCAAAGTAAACTATTACATCCATAATTACATAGGTGGCTACTACACACATGACATTTCCACACACCAAAGTAAACTATATATTACATGCATGATTAACTAGCATAAACGATCATATGATCATCATCTACTGCTTGTGACGCTTGCTCTGCTTATGGCTCGATCTAGGCTCGTCGATTTGGGTAACGAGGCACTTCCTCATGTCAACGATCTGCATGTGCATCTCGTAGCATGTGTACACGCTCTTGGCCGCAAACCTGAGGTTAGGTTCATCCAGTTGCCACATCCAGGCCCTGTGCCAGGATACGGGACTTGTTCTCTGGGCATCCTGCTTCATATTTTTGTAGTAGGGGTTGATGTTGGCCGAGGCGAGTTCAACTAGGGAGTCCTTCTTCGTGTTGCCCCAGACCCTGTAGTGCTCACGGGTTTCGACAAGGTTCTTGTAGGCCAAGCCCAACCCTTAGCGCTTTTACATCATCGGTGGTTTTCATCGTAGCGAACTTTTAGTTGGTGATGTTGACAAACCTGGCAAAACAGACACAAGGCTCTATGGCCATGTAGTAGTGCGAGATGAGGACATGATGGCGCACGCACAACTGGGTGATGACAACCTTCTGATCTTTGCCAGGAAGACTGACGGTGTACTGGAGGTCGATGCCGAACACCTTGTACTTGTCTCCAGCAAGCAACTGCTCAACAGTGTTGATGTAGTTGTCCACCACGACTGGGTCGATGGTGTATACCACTGAGAGATCCGTCTCCCTCGCGTGGGTCTCCACTTTATGCTCGCCAAACTCTATTGGAGCGCCGCTCTCTCTATGTGTCGTCGTGGGTGTGCTTGTAATGTTGTGGGGCATGATCGAAAGGTTGAAGAGACTAAGGTTATAATGGTCGAGGGAATTAAAGGGGAAGCCGGCCGGCCTGGAATATCGATCGGCACGCCCTGATGGCAGTTCTAATTCATAGCGCGTAACTCCATCATGCCACACGTAATTGCATTGCGTGGCAATGCGCGCGGTGCAACCGCATGCATATGGGGCCCCCAACTTGATCGTGCGCAGGCCCAACCGCTGGCAGAGCGTGCGCGGAGGGACGCGACCAGAGCTAAAAGTGGGATTGGAGAGGTCAAGACTTTAAATAGCATTGAACCCACTATCTTGGATTTCAAGGAATTTAATTATGATAATTGTTCTTTAGTAGATCGTATTTCCTTGTTGCAATCTGTGTTGAATTCTCCTCATGCTTATAGTCAAAATAAAGCCTTTACCAAACATATTGTTGATGCTTTGATGCAATCTTTTGATGAAAAACTTAATTTGGATGTTTCTATACCTAGAAAACTTAATGATGAGTGGGAACCTACTATAAAGATTAAAATTAAAGATTATGAGTGTTTTGCTTTATGTGATTTGGGTGCTAGTGTTTCCACGATTCCGAAAACTTTATGTGATATTCTAGGTTTCCATGATCTTGATGATTGCTCTTCAAATTTGCACCTTGCGGATTCCACCATTAAAAAGCCAATGGGAAGAATCAATGATGTCCTCATTGTTGCAAATAGAAATTTGGTGCCCGTTGATTTTATCTTTCTTGATATAGATTGCAATCTTTCTTGCCCTATTATTCTTGGTAGACCTTTCCTTAGAACTATTGGCGCGATTATTGATATGAAGGAAGGGAATATTAAATTCCAATCTCCATTAAGGAAAGGCATGGAGCACTTTCCAAGAAAGAAGATTAAATTACCTTATGAATCTATTATGCGAGCTACTTATGAATCAAGTGTCAAAAATGGCACTACTTAGATCTATCTTCGCTTTTATGCCTAGCTAGGGGCGTTAAACGATAGCGCTAGTTGGGAGGCAACCCAATTTTCTTTGTGTTCTTTGTTTTAGTTCTTGTTTAGTAATAAAATCTGCATATACTTTCTGTTTATATGTGTTTTCATGTTTTATTTAGTGTTTGTGCCAAGTAGAACCTATAGGATAACCTATGGTATGAGTTAATTTGATTCTGCTGAAAAATAGAAACTTTGCGCTCGCGAGAAAAAATTCTATAAATCACAGAAACATGCTTTTGCGTTTATTCTTTTTGCTGTAGATCAATAGACAAATTTCCTAGGACTTCCTATTTTGGTAGGATTTTTGGAGTTCCAGAAGTAACCGAAAGTTACAGATTTCTACAAACTGTTCTGTTTTTGACAGATTCTGCCTTTCGTGTGTAGTTTGCTTATTTTGATGCATCTATGGCTAGTATGTAAGGGTATGAATCATAGAGAACTTGGAATACAGTAGGTTTAAAACCAATATAAACAAATAATGAGTTCATTACAGTACCTTATGTTGTGGTTTTTCTTTCTTGCACTAACGGAGCTTATGAGATTTCCTGTTGAGTTTTGTGTTGTGAAGTTTTCAAGTTTTGGGAAAAGATTTGATGAACTATGGAATAAGGAGTGGCAAGAGCCTAAGCTTGGGGATGCCCATGGAACCCCAAGATATTCAAGAATAGCCAAAAGCCTAAGCTTGGGGATGCCCCGGGAAGGCATCCCCTCTTTCGTCTTCGTTCATTGGTAACTTTACTTGGAGCTATATTTTTATTCGCCACATGATATGTGTTTTGCTTGGAGCGTCGTGTATGATATTAGTCTTTGATTTTTAGTTTACCATAATCATCCTTTCTGTACACACCTTTTGGTAGAAGCCCACTTGATTGGAATTTATTAGAATACTCTATGTGCTTCACTTATATCTTTTGAGCTAGATAATTTTTGCTCTAGTGCTTCACTTATATCTTTTAGAGCATGGCGGTGGTTTAATTTTGAAGAAATTGTTGATCTCTCATGCTTCACTTATATTATTTTGAAAGTCTCTTAGAACAGCATGGTATTTGCTATGGTTATAAAATTGGTCCTAGAATGGTAGGAATCCAAGTTGGGTATAATAAAAATTATCATAGAAAGTGAATTGGATGCTATGATCAATTTGATATTTGATAACTGTTTTGAGATATAAAGGTGGTGATATTAGAGTCATGCTAGTTGGGTAATTGTGAATTTAAAGAATACTTGTGTTGAAGTTTGTGATTCTCGTAGCATGCACGTTTGGTGAACCGCTTTGTGATGAAGTTGGAGCACAATTTTATTTATTGATTCTCTTCCTTATGAGTGGCGGTTGGGGACAAGCAATGGTCTTTTCCTACCAATCTATCCTCCTAGGAGCATGCGCATAGTATTTTGTTTTCAATGACTTGTAGATTTTTGCAATAAGTATATGAGTTCTTTATGACTAATGTTGAGTCCATGGATTATACGCACTCTCACCCTTCCACCGTTGCTAGCCTCTCTTGTGCCGCGCAATTTTCGCCGGTACCATACACCCAACATAATCCTCCCTCAAAACAGCCACCATACCTACCTATTATGGCATTCCCATAGCCATTCCGAGATATATTGCCATGCAACTTTCCACCATTCCGTTTATTATGACACGCATCATCATTGTCATATTGCTCTTTGCATGATCATGTAGTTGACATCGTATTTGTGGCAAGGCCACCTCATAATTTTTCATACATGTCACTCTTGATTCATTGCATATCCCGGTACACCGCCGGAGGCATCTATATAGATTCATATCTTGTTCTAAGTATCGAGTTGTAATCTTGAGTTGTAAATAAATAAAAGTGTGATGATCTTCATTATTAGAGCATTGTCCCGGTGAGGAAAGGATGATGAAGACTATGATTCCCCACAAGTCGGGATGAGACTTCGGACTTTATAAAAATAAAAGAGGCCAAAGAAGCCCATGAAGAAAGAAGCCAAAGAAGCCCACCAAAAAGAAAAAAAAGAAAAAAGAAGAAAAATTAAAAGAAAAAGAAAAAAAACGAGAGAAAAAGAGAGAAGGGACAATGCTACTATCTCTTTTTCCACACTTGTGCTTCAAAATAGCACCATGGTCTTCATGATAGAGAGTCTCTTATGTTGTCACTTTCATATACTAGTGGGAATTTTTCATTATAGAACTTGGCTTGTATATTCCAATGATGGGCTTCCTCAAAATGCCCTAGGTCTTCATGAGCAAGCAAGTTGTATGCACACCCACTTAGTTTCTTTTGTTGAGCTTTCATATATTTATAGCTCTAGTGCATCCTTTGAATGGCAATCCCTACTCACTCACATTGATATCTATTAATGGGCATCTCCATAGCCCGTTGGTACGCCTAGTTGATGTGAGACTATCTTCTCCTTTTTGTCTTCTCCACAACCACCCTTCTATTCCACATATAGTGCTATGTCCATGGTTCACGCTCATGTATTGCGTGAATAATTGAAAAAGTTTGAGATTACTAAAGTATGAAACAATTGCTTGGCTTATCATCGGGGTTGTACATGATTAAATACTTTATGTGATGAAAATAGAGCAACAGACAGACTATATGATTTTGTAGGGATGAACTTTCTTTAGCCATGTTATTTTGAGAAGACATGATTGCTTTTATTAGTATGCTTGAAGTATTACTGTTTCTTATGTCAATATGAACTTTTATTTTGAATCATTTGGATCTGAACATTTATGCCACAATAAAGAGAAATACATTGAGAATTATGCTAGGTAGCATTCCACATCAAAAATTCTGTTTTTATCATTTACCTACTCAAGGACGAGCATGAATTAAGCTTGGGGATGCTTGATACGTCTCCAATGTATCTATAATTTTGATTGTTCCATGCTATTATATTACCTGTTTTGGATGTTTATGGGCTTTACTTTACACTTTTATATCATTTTTGGGACTAACCTACTAATCGGAGGCCCAGCTCGTATTGCTGTTTTTTTTGTCTATTTCAATATTTCAAAGAAAAGGAATATCAAACGGAGTCCAAACGGAATGAAACCTTCGGGAGCGTGATTTTTGGAACAAATGTGATCCAGAGGACTTGGAGTGCAAGTCAAGAAGCTCCCGAGGCGGCCACGAGGGTGGAGGCCCCCCCCCTACAGGGCGCGCCCCCTATCTTGTGGGCCCCTCGGGAACCCACCGATGTACTTCTTCCTCCTATATATACCCATGTACCCTGAAACCATCAGGAGAGCCACAGAAAAACTATTTCCGCCACCGTAACCTTCTGTATCCGCGAGATCCCATCTTGGAGCCGTTGTCGGTGCTCTGCCGGAGGGGGAATCCACCACGAAGGGCCTCTACATCAACTCCAAGGCCTCTCCGATGAGTTGTGAGTAGTTTACCACAGACCTTTGGGTCCATAGTTATTAGCTAGATGGCTTCTTCTCTCTTTTTGGATCTCAATACCATGTTCTCCCCTCTCTTGTGGAGATCTATTCGATGTAACTCTTTTTGCGGTGTGTTTGTCGAGATCCGATGAATTGTGGGTTTATGATCAAGTTTATCTATGAGAGATATTTGAATATATTCTGATTTCTTTTATGTATGATTGAGTTATCTTTGCAAGTCTCTTCGAATTTTCAGTTTGGTTTGGCCTACTAGATTGATCTTTCTTTCCATGGGAGAAGTGCTTAGCTTTGGGTTCAATCTTGCGGTGTCCTTTCCCAGTGACAGCAGGGGCAGCAAGGCATGTGTTGTATTGTTGCCATCGAGGATAAAAAGATGGGGTTTATATCATATTGCATGAGTTTATCCATCTACATCATATCATCTTTCTTAAAGCGTTACTCTGTTTTTATGAACTTAATACTCTAGATGCATGCTGGATAGCGGTCGATGTGTGGAGTAATAGTAGTAGATGCAGGCAGGAGTCTGTCTACTTGTCACGGACGTGATGCCTATATACATGATCATGCCTAGATAATCTCATAATTATTCGTTTTTCTATCAATTGCTCGATAGTAATTTGTTCACCCACCGTAATACTTATGCTATCTTGAGAGAAGCCTCTAGTGAAACCTATGGCCCCCGGGTCTATCTCTTATCATATAAGCTTTCAATCTACTTTTATTTGCATCTTTACTTTTCCAATCCATATCATAAAATATGAAAAAAAAATCTTATCATATTATCTCTATCAGATCTCACTTTCGCAAGTGGCCATGAAGGGATTGACAAACCTTTTATCACGTTGGTTGCGAGTTTTTGTTTGTTTGTGTAGGTGCGTGGGACTTGTGAGGAGCCTCCTACTGGATTGATACCTTGGTTCTCAAAAACTGAGGGAAATACTTACGCTACTGTGCTGCATCACCCTTTCCTCTTCAAGGAAAACCAACGCAAGCTCAAGACGTAGCAAGAGGCGGCCGAGCCCCGATCCCGCCCCTTTATAAGCAGGGAAGGGGGAAGGATGGAACCCCTCAATCTTTCGCCATCCGCCTCCTCCCACCTTGGCTTCTTTCTTCCTTCTACTATGGCGAGAGGCGCGCCGGTGCTTCGATGGTGGCGACAAGGGTCTCCGCCCGACAACGCGCCCCTCCTTCCCAAGAGTTTGTGGCGGCGGAGCTGGCCACGAGGGGAAGGAGGAGGGGGCGAGGCCGAGGTCGCCGTGGTGCTCGGGGAAGAATAGGACGGGGTGGTGCATCGGCCTCGCCTCCACTGGTGGTCCCTCCCCCAATGGAGGGCCACGTCGGGGACCAGCCTCGCGAATTCTTCATCAGGCTGCACCGGCCAGCGTGTCATCATCTTTGTCTCCCTACTCCATTTGCTCGGGAGATGGAGCTCAACCCGCCACAGACTCTGAGATTGCATATGAGGGGCTGCGGGGATAGCGGCACGTGGGTTGATGTCGATTTTCCAGCCCCTCATGTCATGTATCTTCGTTGCGGATGGAAGACCTTCGGTCGTATCCACAGCCCGACGGTGAGACTTGTTCTCTATTTCAAACTAATGGAGAACGACCTGCTCTCCGTCAATGTCTTTGCAGACTTTGGAACTCGCCTAAAGTGTTGCGTGGAGAGCTCCTCTGATGACGAAGACTCTTCCTCGAGCGGGAGTGACGAGGATGACAGCGATAGCGACGACGAAGGCATCAGGCGGGAGGATGACGGGTCCAACTAGGTATCGGACACATCGTCCTTGGGCAGCGCCGGCAGCAGTAGCATCTGCACCTGGCCGTTCCTCATGGCAGAGCAATTTGCCGGGGGTGGGGCCAGCTCCTTGAACTTCTAGGGTTACCTCCTTGGGCGGCTAGCCTGGAAAGGCCGGAGAAGGCGAAGAAGGCGGGTGGCGGGCCATCAAGTCGGAGTATGATGGCACCGACGCCTTCGTAGCGTATTGGCGGCTCGCTGCCTCATCTTCCAGCTCTTCTCCCGGCACCATCATCACTATCCCTCTCCTGGGCGGCCGCCGATATGTTCTCTTGGTGCCTTCTGCTACTCGTACCTCGCCTAGGCACTCCTTTTTCCCTCCTGCTATCCTGTTCTGTTTCCTGAGGAGAGGGACAAGAAAGGGATTACGTGCATCTTATCTCTTTTAGTTTGTAAGCCTACGGGACTTACTTAAAGTTAAAACTTGTAATCCCCTTGCTCATGTTTACATTCCGTACGATCTGTACCTATATGGGATGTATTAATGAAAAAGGGTGCTTGTCGGGGTCTTTGTGCGTGAGCGAGGCCCATGTCAAGGAATAAATCCTTGTTATTTTTAAGATAAAGATTGTCACCTGGCAACAGGCCTTGCCGTCTTCCTACTTCATTCGACCATACTCATGCTTTCGGCGGAGGCAGGGGCGAAGTAGGGTTAGGCCCTACACTTGCTTCCTTGTCACCGCGGCTACAACCAAATTCCGACCCAAGAAATGGTTCTTGGGTATAGAAAAAGGGGAGCACGGTAGCCTAGGAATAAAACGAGGTTTCATACGTCCCAATTCAATATGGAAATGCAAAACAGGGGATAAAGGACACTGAATCTGTAGCCCCCGGCAACCTTGGCTTGCCGGGGTCAGACCCTTGTGTCTTCAGCCCCCGGCAAGCTTGGCTTGCCAGGGCTGGAGCGCCGGC
This sequence comes from Triticum aestivum, assembly GCF_018294505.1. NCBI lineage: Eukaryota > Viridiplantae > Streptophyta > Magnoliopsida > Poales > Poaceae > Triticum > Triticum aestivum. Next base: position 481,903,575 of record NC_057804.1, on the reverse strand, counting down.
TTGTTCTCTTTCTTCCATATAGCTCAGTAGAAATGCCCATGTACCCTGCAAACCAAAGAGGACGGAAAGGAACTGAGAGACATAGACTTGACCTCTATGCTAGGGGTTAGTCGCCGCTAAGCACTATCAACCCTAACCAAGGGAGAGACTCATCCTAGCATGCATGCTATAACTTAGGGCGCCGACGCTTCATTTATTTATGCTCAGGGTTTGCGCCTGGCTTTGTACAGAGGGTTACATGCCTTGCCGGCAAGGCTTGTACAAAAGGTGGTTTGCCGAGGGGCCCGGCAACCGCGCCTTATGGGTAAAAATTGCGAAGATGCTCGATGTTCCAGGAGTTACTCACTGGAATGGCATCTTCGGTCTCTAGGCGGACTGCGTCGGGCCTGGTGATTCGTATTACCTGATAAGGGCCTTCCCACTTCGGCATCAACTTGTTGGAATTCTTGGCCGATTGAACGTGCCGAAGAACATGGTCGCCTTCCTCAAAGCTTCGGGCATGAACCTTGCGGCTATGGTAGCGGCACAAGGCTTGCTGGTAACGTGCTACTCTCACAGCCACCCGAAGACGATCTTCCTCGAGGAGCGTTGCATCATCTTGCCACAATCGCTCTTGCTCAAGCTCTTCATAAGCGAGCACTCAAGGTAACCCGTATATGAGTTCCGTGGGAAGAACTGCCTCTGCCCCGTATACCAAGGCAAAGGGTGTCTGGCCGGTGGCTCGATTTGGCGTCGTTTTGATCGACCAAAGAACCACCGGCAACTCATCAATCCAGCACCTTCCGCTCTTGTGCATCCTGTCAAAAGTCTTTGTCCTCAGGCCTCGCAGTATTTCAGCATTTGCCCTCTCCGCTTGGCCGTTGCTTCGTGGGTGTGCCACGGAAGCGAAATAGACCTTGCTGCCAAGGTCTTCGATGTATTGCATGAAGGTGTGGCTTGTGAACTGCGTGTCGTTGTCAGTGATGACCCTGTTTGGCACACCAAAATGGCAGACTAGTCCCTTGAAGAATTTGACAGCTGACTGCGCTGTCACCTTCCTTACTGCTTCCACCTCCGGCCACTTTGTGAACTTGTCGATTGCAACGTACAAGTACTCAAAGCCCCCGACAGCGCGGGGGAAAGGGCCCAGTATGTTGAGCCCCCAGACCAAAAATGGCCAGGAGAGAGGGATTGTTTGAAGGGCCTGAGCTGGCTGATGAATCTTCTTTGAATGGAACTGACATGCTTCACACTTGGTTACTAGTGTCGTTGCATCCTAGTGGGCAGTGGGCCAGAAGAAACCTTGCCGAAAAGCCTTGCCGGCAAGGGCCCTCGACCCTATGTGGGAGCCACATATGCCTCCATGTATCTCTGCCAACAGCTCCAGACCTTCCTCCCGGGGAATGCACTTCAATTTCACGTTGTTTGATCTTTTACTGTACAGAACATTGTCAACGAACTGGTACATGGCAGATCGACGGGCTACTTTCTCTGCCTCCTCCTGCTCCTCAGGAAGCTCCCCTGTTTGGAGGAATCGGATGGTATGTTGTGCCCATGCTGGAGCCTAGGGCTCAGCAGCAAGGACTAAAGGCATTTCCTCTACCGTGGGGGCGGCCGTCTCTACGGCCAGGGCTTGACACCCTGTCGGAGTTGGTTGCCCCATGGCAGGCTTAGTGTCCACGGCAGCATCTTCACCAGTGGCTCCGAGGAGCTCGGTGGGGAAGTACTTGTTGAGGCCTGATTTCCTCTGCTTGTTCTACTCTGTTGATGGTTCAACGGATGGTTGAGTTAACCGAAGCACAAAAGTACCTGGTTCCACAGGTAGTTTGAGGGCAGCGTGCTTCGACAGGTAGTCGGTGATATCGTTCTCCGCTCGGGGGATATGCTCTGCCTGTATCCCGTCAAAGCGCTCCTCGAGTTTATTTGCCTCATCTACGTAGGATTCCATCAACGGGCTTTGATAATCCTTGTTGATTTGTCTGACGACAAGCTGTGAGTCACCCCTGACGATGAGCTTCTTGACCCTGAGATTTGCTGCGATCCTGAGACCGGCAAGCAATCCCTCGTATTCGGCAGTGTTGTTCGTCGACATCTCCCTAGGAAAGTGCATCTGGAGGACATACTTGAGGTGCTCTCCGGTGGGTGCGACAAGTAGCACACCAGCACCGGCGCCTTGCAGCGAGAAAGCCCCGTCAAAGTACATAACCCAGTTGTGACTTGTTTCCTTGCCGGGAAGAGCGGTTTCCTGGACCTCTTCCTCGGGCGTCGAGGAAGGACAATAGGTCACACCTGGCCGTGGAGTCAACAATCTGGTCAATGCGCGGCAACGGGAAAGGGTCTTTTGGACAGGCCTTATTGATATCTGTGTAATCAATACACAGCCTCCACTTCCCATTTGCCTTGTGCACTACCACCGGATTGGCCAACCACGTCGGATGGAGTACTCCTCTCACCAAGCCTGCTGCTTCTAGCTTTCTGATCTCTTCTGTGATGAACTCCTGCCTTTCCAGAGCTTGCTTCCTGACCTTCTGCTTGACGGGCCGCGCATGAGGACAGACAGCAAGATGGTGCTCAATCACCTCCCTAGGAATGCCGAGGATGTCGGATGCTTTCCATGCAAACACATCGACATTCACCCGCAGGAAAGTGACGAGCTTGCCTTCCTATTTGCTATTGAGGGTGGAGCTTATGGTGAAATCCCCTCCCGTGCCATCCTCCTTGATGTACACCTTCTTGGTCTCTGGTGGTGCAGCTCTGGATTTCTTGCTCTTGCCGGTGGAGCTCTCTGGCACGTCCTCGACGGGAGCAGAGCACTCCGAAGAGGTGCGCTTGCCGGAGTGGGTGTGAGAGGTCTTGCCGGTCTTTTTCCCTCCCGGGGCTTCAGTAGCAGGAGCAAGTGCCATGGCGGTAGTTGCTGCAACTGCTTCCCGGTAGAGTTGGTTAGCACAGATCAGCGCATCCTTCTTGTCGGAGGGGACGGTGATGATGTTCATCGGCCCAGGCATCTTCAGCGTGTTGTAGGCATAATGTGACGCCGCCATGAACTTGGCTAGTGTCGGGCGGCCGAGGATCCCGTTGTAGGGCAAGGGGATCTCGGCTACATCACAGACAATCCTCTCCGTCATGTAGTTCAACTCGCCTCCAAACGTCATGGGCAGCGTGACCTTACCCTTCGGTTGGCTTCTTCCTGGGTTGACCCCTTGAAACGTGCCCGTCTCTTTGAGGTCTTCATCAGGAATCTGCAGTCTTTTGATCACAACAGCGAGATCAAGTTCAGGCCGGCCCCACCGTCAACTAGCATCTTCGTCACCTTGAGGTTGTGTATCGTTGGTGAAACCAACAACGGCAAACACCCGACCGCAGTCGTGTGATCAGGGTGGTCCTCGGTGTCAAAGACGATAGGTGTGTTGGACCACTTCAGTGGCTTCTGTGCATCGAACAATGGCTCCGCCGCTCTAATCTCATGCGCCCACCGCTTGAGCTGGTGGTGAGAGGTGTGCAGCGAGGCACCACCGTCGACGCACATGGCCTCTATAGCTTTCTGAAACTCGTGGTCGCTGGACTCGTCGTCCTCGTCGCGATCATCATCTTCCTGCTTCTTGTCGCGGCCCCGGGCGGGCCTCTCTTGCTGATTATCCTTGGCCGCCAAGCTTCTTGCCGGATCCTTCGGCACCATCCTGGCCTTTCTCCTTGTCCCGCCTCTCATACTCAGCTTTTTGCTTCTCAGCAAGTAGCTCAACTTGTCGGTAGTTCTGGAGGTCGTGGCTCTTAGTGCGGTGGATCTTGCAATATTGCCTGTCGGAGCTTCCTGGCTTGTCGGCGGCCGCCAAGGCCCGGCAAGCAGCACACCCGGCAACTTCCTTGTCGGGGTTGCTTGTCTTGGCCTTTTTGGCAGCACCGGTGTCATTGGATCCCTCGACGGCAGCACAGCCTTGCCCTTGCGCTTTTTGTTACGGCACCGGCCCTTCTTCGTCGGGGCGGCGGTGTCTTCGCCTGTGGAGTCGGTTTCCGCACCGGCGTCCTTGCTGGGGTACTTCCTTCCCTCTTCAGCTCGAGCCCACCTATCGGCTAGAACATAAAGTTCGGCCACATATTTGACCTTGTTCATCGCCAGTTCTTCACGCATCTTGTGGTTGCGCACATTCTGATGGAACGCGCTGATCACGGCAGCGGGATGAACATTTGGGATGTTGTACTGCACTCAGCTGAACCTCTGTATGTACTTGCGCAGGATTTCACCTTCCTTCTGGGGGATGATATGTAAATTGCTTGCCTGGACATGAGCTTGATGGCCTCTAGTGAAGGCACCAACAAACTCATGACACAGATCCGACCAAGAAGAAATGGAATCCGCCGGCAAGTGCATCAACCATGACATGACATTGGGCTTAAGTGCCAACGGGAAGTAATTGGCAAGCACCTTGCCATTACGGGCTCCAGCAGCTTGCATTGCGATGGTCTAGATGGTGAGGAACTCTAATGGGTGAGTCTTGCCGTTGTACTTCTCGCCAACGTCGGGCTTGAACGTGCGGTAGGAGGGCCACTGGAACTGCCGCAGCTCATGGGTAAAGGCTGGGCAGCCCACCATGTAGGGTAGGCCACCGTAGCCTCCCGATGTCGGGTGGTCCATAGTGGGCCCTGCCCGCCGATCTGACTGGTGGCGCGCATCACGCCGGCATTCGATGGTGGTTTGAGCGTCTTCAAGGGCCCGCTCCCGAAGAACTTGGCGTTGGTCGCGGTGGGTCCATGGATCGGACAATGCTATGGAAATGTTATCACAAGCATCATCACGACGGATCGACACCCGCGGTAACTGGCGTGGGGGAGGGGAGTGCACCGTGGCTGCATCGCCTCCGGCCCTTCCTCCACTCGCATGCGATGGCTCGACGGAGCGTCGGCCTATGGGCCCCACTGGTCGCGGCTCATCTTTGTTGGCGATGCCGACAAGGCTCCGGACAGTGGCTCTCCACTCATCGAGCTTCTCCGCAGCAGGAGAAAAGTCGAGGAGCAGCTGCGCGCGCGCCAAAGCTTCTACTGGCGTGGGCGGCAATGAAAGCTGCGTGGACCATGACGCACTCTGACTTCAAACCACGTTATAAGGAACTCTATCACGGCCCTGCAGCTGTCCGCCATTTTCACCAGCACCTCGGCGTGCAGGCTGGCCTCTTTCGTCCTGCGAAAGATGCGTAGGACTCTTCCCACGGCGGCGCCCAGGGTCACCAGCGTGGTGGTGCTACTCATCACGCACAACTTGGGAAGAGCGCGTCGTGGGTGCCGGCGTAGGTATCTTGGAGGTCGCAGCACCGCTGGTAAGTGGCACGGTGACGCCCCTGGAAGGCCCCGCGCCGCCTGCGGGGGGGCCAACTCCGTCTTTGGGTTTGGCGGCGTCCGGCCCGTCGTCTTGCGCACGGACGACACCACTCGCCAGGCTTCGACTGCCAGAGTGATGTGGGTGTTCGCGGGCCGCGCCTCGGGTTTTGTCCGCGACCACCTCGCTACTTGCCCGCGCTGGTACGGGCAGTCCGACTCCAGATGAGCCGATTGCCTTTGTCGTCTTCCTCTTAGGAGCCATGGCGACGAAGAATTGCTAAACTAGCCACTGGATCGGATTTTCACAACAGCGACCCCCTACCTGGCGCGCCAAATATGTCGGTGGGAATGACACCTATGGGATCACTGGAATCCCTACTACGGTCGGCGGGCGCGAGGTTGTGAGAAGAACGGGTCCAGGAGCCAACACAAGGATCGTTTACCCAAGTTCTGGTCGTGAGACTCGCGTAATACCCTAGTCCTGCTTTGGTGTATATCTGAATGTTCTTGCGTTCTTGAACTAGCTATGGTGTGTGCATCATTCAAAAAGCCGAATCCTTCCCCCGTACGCCTCGGGACTCCTTTTATAGGGAAAAATGGGATACCACAGTGGCGCACAAGAGGTGGAAAGTGCATGCGGTGGTTGATTCTATCCTCTGGCACCGTCGGACAAATGCATTTAATGCGCTACCGACATGCCCTTCTTGCTGTCGCCGCTTCGCCTTGCTTCGACACGCGTCCAGGCCAGCGCGGCGTGCAGTGCCATGTAGGCTGGCAGGCTGCTAAGCTAGTGCGGTGGCAGCATCTTCATGAAGATCTACATGCCACCACGCAAGTGCTTATTGAGTTGGTCTGGAAGCCGCACGTCGCCACGTAGGTGTGCACCTGGCTGGCTGGGCTAGCAGCTGCATGGGAACAGTGGTGGAGCCTTGGCGGGCGCGGGCCTGGCCGCGGCCCTGCTGATGTCCTCCGCAAGGGTCTTGTCAGGGCCCTGGCAAGGGTCTTGTCATGGCACCATGGTCATCCCCAGCAAGGATCTTGCCGGAGGTTTCATGGATTTCCTCGGCAAGGATCTTGCCGAGGATCGTCGTCTTCTTGTCCTCATCTGATATTGTGTGTTCATGATATTCACGAAGATCTGCATGCCACCATGGAGGCACCTCTCGAGCCTTGGTTCCAATGCGGTTGATGGTGTTTGGAAAGCCTGGGGCTCAAGGGTGGCGCGCTCCGCTGGCGTTGGGCAAGTTGCCCCGGCAAGGCTCTTGTCGGGGATGCGGAGGCTACCCCAGCAAGGGCCTTGCCGGGGGAGCCTGCCTTGCCCTCTTGCTCTTCGTGTCTCTGTCTTGGCGTTGCTTTGATTGTCTTGTAGCTTCGGCCTCCCTCCTCTGCCTTGCTAAGTGTGGCCGTGGGCGCGGCTCTGACTGCCCGTGCACAAGTAAAGGGGTACAAAGGAGAACCCCTACTTTTGTACACCGACAAATAGTGCCCTTGTGTTTGAAATTCATTCCCATTTCTTGCATGGGACCTAAGCATGCACCCAAGGACACATATTTGATTTTTCAATCAATTTATATGCACTGGAGCATGTGCATGTAGTTCAAATTTGAATTATGCACATAAAATGCCTAGAAAACCCAGTTAATGTATAAAAATGTCCAAACGAACCCCGAAAAAATTCCAAAATTTAACACAACACTCATGTTGTTCTATGTTGGCACTAGAATTTTTTGAAAGCAATAACATGCAACGGGTATCGTTTCATCCCCAAAGGTGGCACGTTCCCTACCGAAACCATCAGGCTTGTTGTGAGAAGCTCTGGTTTGTGAGAAGCTTATACCCAAACCTGCCCCAAATGGGACAAAAAAATTACCACGGCATGTCGAGTGTCATTCCATGATAGTATGCCAGGTTTCATGAATTTCAAACGAGTTTTGGATCTACTAGAATTTAAAAACCAGGTATCTCAATGTTTGCGGCTGAGTGACGGTGGCAAGGTGTTTGGCATTCATTTACATTTCTTGCATGGGGCCTAAGCATGCAACCAAGGACACAGATTGGAATTTTCAACCAATTTATATGCATTAGAGCATGTGCATGTAGTTCAAATTTGAATTATGCATATAAATGCATTGAAAACTCAATTAATGCATAAAAATGTCCAAACGAACAATGAAAAATTTCGAAATTTAACACAACACTCCTGTTGTTCTATGTTGACACTAGAGAAAAAATTGAAATCAAGATGAGGCAACGGATATAGTTTTGTCCAGAAAGGTGAAACGTTCCCTATTGTAACCATGAGGCTTGTTGCCAGAAGCTCTGGTTTGTGAGAAGCTTATACCCCAACCTGCCCCAAATGGGACAATATTTTTTACCACTGCATGTTGCTGCCGCTCCATGATAGCATGTCAAGTTTCATAAATTTCAGACGAGTTTTCGATACTGTAATTTTAAAACCATAGCATAGAGGTTGTACAACGGTGGCACCTCATTCTTGTTGTGTCGCGCCTAAAAGAGAGGAACAAAATATTAGTTAAGGGCTCAAGCTAGCATGAAGAATGAAATTGCATGAATCGCTAAGGGCTCAAACCACATACCCAGTGATCCATGTACTCAAACAGGTTGGAGCTCCCTTGATGGTGTTGCACACCTTGCATCTGGGCACGCTTATCCCTGGCCTTATTGTGGACGGCTAGCCATTGGGGAGAGCACCACTCATCCACCAACCTCTCCCAACGGTCCATCCTATCCGTCGAGGCATAGTAGTCTCGAACAGCCTGCACCCGAGCCTTATACCGTCTGAAGTAGGCGCTTGCACTCGTCTTAGAGAACCATAGCCGCGTCCGCCTCGTGTTCCTCAAGACACTTGTAGAAGGTCTGCAATCAAACAAGACAAAAGTATAATCACTATGTACTGTTAATTTTTAATTCTGTAAAGGAGAAATTACCCAAAACCGCGTGTCATAATGTCGGCCACCGTCTCGCACACGACACTGTCGACCATCTCCCTCGGCGGGGCCGGGGCAGCCTCGTACAGCTCCCAGGTCAGTGCTAGCTGTGGAACCTCACCCTCACCGGGCAACGTGACCCACCCCGGGAAGTGGTGCCAGCAAATCACACCAAGGACCTAGTTGGGCCTGCGGACACCAGAGGCATGTATCCAACCCCTGCAGTATGACAAGGCCAACACATTAGATATTAATTTGAAGAAACATGAGGGCAAAAGGTTAAAAAAGAGTAAATGCACTTACTTCTCCCTGTTAGGCTCAATCAACCACCTCTAGTCGTGGGTCGCCGGCACGAACGGGAGCTTTGTACCACCACACTGGTAGACCTTCTTGCCCCCCTCAACCAGCTTGTCATCGTTGTAGCTATCGTCAGACAAGGTGTCCTCACCACCATCAGCATGGCCACTAGTCTCCGGAGTCACGTGGGATGAAGACTCTGGGACCCGAGTCTCGTCGGACATAGGCTCGGCAACCCGAGGATCGACGGCCCGAGGCTCATGGACCGGAGTCCAAGATGAGTCCAAGTCAGACGGGTCCACCTGAGACGGAGCACTCCGGTGGTTCGGAGAATCAGCTGGGGTGGTAGCAAGGAAGGCACAGCAGCCTTCCCACCTTTCCAGCCGCCACGTCCACCTCTAGTTGCACCCCTCTTTGTCTCCCCCCGACCTCTCCCGGCTGAAGAAGAAGCGCTCGTCGGTGTTTGCATGTTGTCTACCAGCGCTCTCCGAAGGTGCTGGGGTGGAATAACAACACACCTCCTAGCACACACCGAGGAAGGAGGCTCAGAGCGCTCTCGACCTGCGCCCACCATCTGTCAACACCTAAAATGAGAAAGAGTAAACCAAATTAGTACAATATAAACATAATAAAAAATTTAAGTGTGTATCATCATCATGAACATAATAAAAAAATTGAATACCTAATAATATGTACTAATTAATAATATATATATGTACATAATAATAATTGAATACCTGACTAACTCATAATTCACAAATATATGACCCCGTCGGCCTCTGGAAGGCCGAAGAGCACCTTTTTCAAGAGGTGTCGGGGGTCGGGGTGTCAGGGTGTCGTGTCGAGCTTGGGGTCTGATACGTCTCCAACGTATATATAATTTTTTATTGTTCCATGCTATTATATTACCTGTTTTGGATGTTTATGGGCTTTATTTTACACATTTATATCATTTTTGGGACTAACCTACTAACCAGAGGCCCAACCCGTATTGCTGTTTTTTTTGCCTATTTTAGTACTTCGAAGAAAAGGAATATCAAACGGAGTCCAAACGGAATGAAACCTTTGGGAGCGTGATTTTTGGAACGAACGTGATCCGGAGAACTTGGAGTGCAAGTCAAGAAGCAAACGAGGCGGCCAGGAGATAGGAGGACGCGCCCACCCCTCCTGGGCGCGCCCCCTGTCTCCTAGGCCCCTCGAGCGGCCACCGACGTACTTCTTCCTCCTATATAAGCCTACATACACAAAAAACATCCAGGGAGCCACCGAAGAAATATTTCCGCCACCGTAACCTTCTGTATCCACGAGATCCCATCTTGGAGCCGTCGTCGGCGTTCTGCCAGAGGGGGAATCCACCATGGAGGGCTTCTACATCAACACCATAGCCCTTCCAATGAGTTGTGAGTAGTTTACCACAGACCTTCGGGGCCATAGTTATTAGCTAGATGGCTTCTTCTCTCTTTTTGGATCTCAATACAATGTTCTCCCCCTCTCTTGTGGAGATCTATTCGATGTAAACTCTTTTTGTGGTGTGTTTGTCGAGATCCGATGAATTGTGGGTTTATGATCAAGTTTATCTATGAGTAATATCTGAATCTTCTCTGAATTCTTTTATGTATGATTGAGTTATCTTTGCTAGTCTCTTTGAATTATCGGTTTGGTTTGGCCTGCTAGATTGATCTTTCTTGCAATGGGAGAAGTGCTTAGCTTTGTGTTCAATCTTGTGGTGTCCTTACCGAGTGACAGAAAGGGTTGCAAGGCACGTATTGTATTGTTGCCATCGAGGATAAAAAGATGGGGTTTATATCATATTGCTTGAGTTTATCCCTCTACATCATGTCATCTTTCTTAATGCGTTACTCTGTTCTTATGAACTTAATACTCTAGATGCATGCTGGATAGCGGTCGTTGTGTGGAGTAATAGTAGTAGATGCAGGCAGGAGTCGGTCTACTTGTCACGGACATGATGCCTATATACATGATCATGCCTAGATAATCTCATAATTATTCACTTTTCTATCAATTGCTCGACAGTAATTTGTTCAACCACCCTAATACTTATGCTATCTTGAGAGAAGCCTCTAGTGAAACCTATGGCCCCCAGGTCTATCTTTTATCATATAAGCTTTCAATCTACTTTTATTTGCATCTTTACTCTCTGCATCTATACTATAAAATACCAAAAATATATTTATCTTATCAATTATCTCTATCAGATCTCACTTTTGCAAGTGGTCGTGAAGGGATTGACAACCCCTTTATCGCGTTGGTTGCGAGTTCTTTGTTTGTTTGTGTAGGTTCATGGGACTTGTGAGGAGCCTCCTACTGGATTGATACTTTGGTTCTCAAAAACTGAGGGAAATACTTACGCTACTGTGCTGCATCACCCTTTCCTCTTCAAGGAAAACCAACGCAAGCTCAAGACGTAGCAAGAAGGATTTCTGGCACCGTTGCCGGGGAGTTCTTCGCTCAAGTAAAGACATACCAAGTACCCATCACAAACTCATCTCCCTCGCATTTACATTATTTGCCATTTGCCTCTCGTTTTCCTCTCCCCCACTTCACCCTTGTCGTTTTATTCGCCCTCTCTTTCCCAATCTCCTCTCTTTTCCGCTTGCCTTCTTCTTCCTCTTTCTTTCGCTTGCCCTTTTTCCGTTTGCTCGTGTGTTAGATCGTTTACCTTGTCGGTATGGCTAGTTCCTTATCCGCTCCTATGTCTCCCGAGTTTGAAGTTCTTCACTTCAAGCAAAGGCAAGGAGAAAACTTAAAAGATGCTTGGTATAGGATGATGGAATCTTATCGCAAGTGCACCCTAGAGGTGAACTTTAGAATTCTTCTTTGCAATTTTTATGTTGGGCTAAACATGACGCATAGACAACTCTTGGACTGCATTGCCAAGGGAAATTTCATTGAAATTGATCCTAGTATTGCGCATGAAATTATGGAGAGAATAGTGGGAACACTACCTCAAAAGGGAGGACCACATCCTACCCAAGAAGAAACCCAAGTGTTTGGAAAGATTTGCGAAGTAACAAAAATATTACAAAAATCTCTTGAGCCTCTTAAAAGTGTTAGCGGAAATCTTCACTGCATGAATATGTTGATTACCCTTTGCAATAAGCGGTTGAATTCTTTAGATCTAAAAATGTCCGAGTATGAAGGGAAACATAAAGAACCTCCCGGATTCTTCGCTTTTATGCCTAGATAGGGGCGTTAAACGATAGTGCTAGTTGGGAGGAAACCCAATTTTCTTTGTGTTTTTTGTTTTTGTTCCTGTTTAGTAATAAATTTTGCATCTACTTTCTGTTTAGATGTGTTTTCATGTTTTATTTAGTGTTTGTGCCAAGTAGAACCTATAGGATAACCTATGATATGAGTTGATTTGATTCTGCTGAAAAACAGAAACTTTGCGCTCACGACAAAAAATTCAGTAAATCACAGAAACGAGATTTTGCATTGATTATTTTTGCTTCTGTTCAATAAACAAATTGTTTAGGACGTCCTATTTTGGTAGGATTTGTAAAGTTCCAGAAGTTTGCGTTAGTTACAGATTGCTACAGACTGTTCTATTTTTGACAGATTCTACCTTTCGTCTGTTGTTTGCTTATTTTGATGCATCCATGTCTAGTATTAAGTGCTATGAACCATAGAGAACTTGGAATACAGTAGGTTTAACACCAATATAAATAAAGAATGAGTTCATTACAGTACCTTATGTGATGGTTTTATTTTCTTTCACTAACGGAGCTTATGAGATTTCCTGTTGAGTTTTGTGTTGTGAAGTTTTCAAGTTTTGGGTAAAGATTTGATGGACTATGGAATAAGGAGTGGCAAGAGCATAAGCTTGGGGATGCCCAAGGCACCCCAAGATATTCAAGAATAGCCAAAAGACTAAGCTTGGGGATGCCCCGGGAAGGCATCCCCTCTTTCGTCTTCGTTCATTGCTAACTTTACTTGGAGCTATATTTTTATTCGCCACATGATATGTGTTTTGCTTGGAGCGTCGTCTATGATATTAGTCTTTGCTTTTTAGTTTACCACAATCATCCTTGTTGTAACACACCTTTTGGGAGAAGCCTACTTGATTGAAATTTATTAGAATACTCTATGTGCTTCACTTATATCTTTTGAGCTAGATAGTTTTTGCTCTTGTGCTTCACTTATATCTTTTGAGCTAGATAGTTTTTGCTCTAGTGCTTCACTTATATCTTTTAGACCATGGCGGTGGATTAATTTTGAAGAAATTGTTGATCTCTCATGCTTCACTTATATTATTTTGAGTCTTTTAGAACAGCATGGTATTTTCTATGGTTATAAATTGGTCCTAGAATGATGAGCATCTAAGTTGGGTATAATAAAAACTATCATAGGAAGTGAATTGGATGCTATGATCAATTTGATACTTGATAATTGTTTTGATATATGGAGGTAGTGATATTAAAGTCATGCTAGTTGGGTGATTATGAATTTAAAGAATGCTTGTGTTGAAGTTAGCAAATCACGTAGCATGCACGTATGGTTAAAGTTGTGTAACAAATTTGAAACATGAAGTGTACCTGGCTTGTGCATCCTTATGAGTGGCAGTCGGGACGAGCGATGGTCTTTTCTTAACAATCTATCCCTCTAGGAGCACGCGCGTAGTGCTTGATTTTTGATGACTTCTAAATTTTTGCAATAAGTATATGAGTTCTTTTGACTAATGTTGAGTCCATGGATTATACGCACTTCTACCTTTCCATCATTGCTAGCCTCTTTTGTACCGTGCATTGCCCTTTCTCACCTTGAGAGTTGGTGCAAACTTCACCGGTGCATCCAAACCCCGTGATATGATACGCTCTATCACACATAAACCTCCTTATATCTTCCTCAAAACAGCCACCATACCTACCTATTTATGGCATTTTCATAGCCATTCCGAGATATATTGCCATGCAACTTTCCACCGTTTGGTTCATCATCATCATGACATATATTACTTTTGTCATATTGCCATTGCATGATCATGTAGTTGACATCGTATTTGTGGCAAAGCCACCATGCATAATTTTTCATACATGTCACTCTTGATTCATTGCACCATCCCGGTACACCGCCGAAGGCATTCATATAGAGGCATATCTTGTTCTAGTTTCGAGTTGTAGTTCATGTGTTGTAATCAATAAAAGTGTGATGATCATCATTATTAGAGCATTGTCCCAAAGAAAAAAAAAGGCCAAAAGAAAAAAAGACCAAAGAAAAAAAAGAAAAATAAAAGAAAAATAAATAAATAAAAAGGGGCAATGTTACTATCTCTTTTTCCACACTTGTGCTTCAAAGTAGCACCATGTTCTTTATATAGTGAGTATCATATATTGTGCTTCAAAGTAGCACCATGTTTTTCATATAGTGAGTCTCATATGTTGTCACTTTCATATACTAGTGGGAAATTTTCATTATAGAACTTGGCTTGTATATTCCTATGATGGGCTTCCTCAAATTCCCCAGGTCTTCGTGAGCAAGCAAGTTGGATGCACACCCACTAGTTTTCTTTTGTTGAGCTTTCATTCATTTATAGCTCTAGTGCATCCGTTGCATGGCAATCCCTGCTCCTCATGTTGACATCAATTGATGGGCATCTCCATAGCCCGTTGATTATCCTTGTCAATGTGAGATTTTCTCCTTTTTGTCTTCTCCACACAATCCCCAATCATTATTCTATTCCACCCATAGTGCTATATTCATGGCTCACGCTCATGTATTGCGTGAAGGTTGAAAAAGTTTGAGATTATTTAAGTACGAAACAATTGCTTGGCTTGTCATCGGGGGTGTAGAAGTTGGGAACATCTTTGTGTGACGAAAATGAAGCATAGCCTAACTATATGATTTTGTAAGGATGAACTTTCTTTAGCCATGTTATTTTGAGAAGACATGATTGCTTTTATTAGTATGCTTGAAGTATTACTATTTCTTTTGTCAATATGAACATTTATTTTGAATCATTTGGATCTGAACATTCATGCCACAATAAAGAGAATTACATTGAGAATTATGCTAGGTAGCATTCCACATCAAAAAATATGTTTTTATCATTTACCTACTCGAGGACGAGCAGGAATTAAGCTTGGGGATGCTTGATATGTCTCCAACGTATCTATAATTTTTGATTGTTCCATGCTATTATATTACCTGTTTTGAATGTTTATGGGCTTTATTTTACACATTTATATCATTTTTGGGAGTAACCTACTAACCGGAGGCCCAGCCCGTATTGCTGTTTTTTTGCCTATTTCAGTATTTCGAAGAAAAGGAATATCAAACGAAGTCCAAACGGAATGAAACCTTCGGGAGCGTGATTTTTGGAACGAACGTGATCCGAAGAATTTGGAGTGCAAGTCAAGAAGCAAACGAGGCGGCCAGGAGATAGGAGGGCGCACCCACCCCTCCTGGGCGCACCCCCTGTCTCCTGGGCCCCTCGAGCTGCCACCGACGTACTTCTTCCTCCTATATAAGCCTACATACCCCAAAAACATCCAGGGAGCCACCGAAGAAATATTTCTGCCACCGTAACCTTCTGTATCCGCGAGATCCCATCTTGGAGTCGTCGCCGGCGTTCTGCCGGAGGGGGAATCCACCATGGAGGGCTTCTACATCAACACCATAGCCCTTCTGATGAGTTGTGAGTAGTTTACTATAGACCTTCGGGTCCATAGTTATTAGCTAGATGGCTTCTTCTCTCTTTTTGGATCTCAATACAATGTTCTCCCCCTCTCTTATGGAGATCTATTTGATGTAAACTCTTTTTGCGGTGTGTTTGTCGAGATCCAATGAATTGTTGGTTTATGATCAAGTTTATCTATGAGTAATATCTGAATCTTCTCTAAATTCTTTTATGCATGATTGAGTTATCTTTGCAAGTCTCTTTGAATTATCGGTTTGATTTGGCCTACTAGATTGATCTTTCTTTCCATGGGAGAAGTGCTTAGCTTTGGGTTCAATCTTGCGGTGTCCTTACCCAGTGACAGTAAGGGTTGCAAGGCACGTATTGTATTGTTGCCATCGAGGATAAAAGGATGGGGTTTATATCATATTGCTTGAGTTTATCCCTCCACATCATGTCATCTTTCTTAATGCGTTACTCCGTTCTTATGAACTTAATACTCTAGATGCATGCTGGATAGCAGTCGATGTGTGGAGTAATAGTAGTAGATGCAGGCAGGAGTCGGTCTACTTGTCACGGACGTGATGCCTATATACATGATCATGCCTAGATAATCTCATAATTATTCGCTTTTCTATCAATTGCTCGACAGTAATTTGTTCACCCACCGTAATACTTATGCTATCTTGAGAGAAGCCTCTAGTGAAACCTATGGCCCCCGGGTCTATCTTTTATCATATAAGCTTTCAATCTACTTTTATTTGCATCTTTACTTTCTGCATCTATATTATAAAATATCAAAAATATATTTATCTTATCATATTATCTCTATCGGATCTCACTTTCGCAAGTGGCCGTGAAGGGATTGACAACCCCTTTATCGCGTTGATTGCGAGTTCTTTGTCTGTTTGTGTAGGTTCATGGGACTTGAGGAGCCTCCTACTGGATTGATACCTTGGTTCTCAAAAACTGAGGGAAATACTTACACTACTGTGTTGCATCACCCTTTCCTCTTCAAGGAAAACCAACGCAAGCTCAAGACGTAGCAGGGTCGGGGGGTGCCATGTCGGGGTCGGGGAGCTCTACCGGGGTCACGGTGTCGGGGTGTCGAGGCAGGGTCGGGGTGTCGTGTCGGGGTGTCAATGCGGTCTCGGGGTGTCGTGTCGGGGGTCAGGGTGTTGAGGTGTCGAGGCGGGATATGGGTGTCGTGTAGGGGGTCAAGGGGTCAGGGGTGTCGTGTCTGGGTGTCGAGGTAGTCTCGGGGTGTCATGTCGGGGGTCGGGTGTCGGGGGTGTCGTGTCAGGGTGTCGATGGTGTTGGGGTGTCGGTGGTGTTGGGGGTCGGGGTGTCGGTAGTGTTGTGTCGGGGTGTCAAGGCGGTCTCAGGGTGTCGTGTCGGGGGTCGGTGTGTCGGGGACCGACGATCTTCTTCTCCTCCTCCTCTTCTTCTTCTTCTTTTCTTCTCATGCCCCTTTTCTCCTCCTCCTCCTCCTCCTCCTCCTCTTCTTCTTCTTCTTCGCCTCCCCTTTTTCTTCTTCTCCTCCCCCTCCCCTTCTTATTCTTCTTCTTCTTTTCTTCTCCTAATAATTTTTTTCAAGAACTGACCTACAAAGTAACCTAGAAACTAACCTAACTAACCTAGAACTAACCTAACTAACCTAGAACTAACCTAACTAACCTAGAAAATCAAACTAAGCAAACTAACAAAAGTGGGGGATCTAGAAAATCAACATTGGGTGTTCAATTTTTTTTGCACCCTAATAGTCAAGCCAATTGGTTCACAGCAATACAAATTTCACAATAGCAACAATATCTCAAAAGATTAAGAAAATTACAAAATAGAGGGAGAATACTACAACATGATAACACCATGATTCACTTGAAAAAAACTCCCTCCTAATAAATGTAATCAAGTTATATATGCATCGAATCTTGCTCTGTGAAATCCATAGAAAAAAGATGTGCAAGCTTAACCGGGTGTCTATAACTTACAATTCAACGATAAATCAAGAGATGCTCTATTGCCTACCATTGAAAGACAATTCTTTTTTTCCTGCTAATGAAATTAAGCAGACCCTCACTCAATGTCATTTACAACTATTTCTCTCGTAATGTGAAAAGCAGATACACATTCAGTTGGGGATTTCACAATGAATCTGAATAGCAGCTACACATTCAGTTACCAATATCATCGTTTACTCTGTCATGTGTGTGCGTGGACAGAATCATAGAAGCGGCTGGCTATTGGACTGCTCCTGAACTAAACCGCTTACTAATAGTACTAACTAACATAATTACTAGCAGTAGAAAAAAAGAAAAAAGAAACAGGGGGGAGCTCACCGGAGTGGGTCGGCGGGGCACCGAGGCGGCAGGGTGTTGGGGCGGCTAGGGCGTCCGGATGGTGTGGCCCCTGGTTGTCGAGGCGGTGGGGCGCCTTGTTGTCGGGGCGTCGTGGCGGTGAGGGCGTCGGGGCGGTGGAGTGAGAGGCCGCAGGGCGGCGAGGGCAGCGAGGGAATCGGGGCGGTGGTTGTAGGGGGCGCAGCGGATCGCAGGATGGCGGGTGGTGGACCAGCACGGCGGGGTGGCGAGGGCGATGGGGGTCGGGAGTGGCGGCGGTTGGGGTCGGGGGCGGTTGGGGTCGGGAGCGGCGGCGGTTGGGGTCGGCGGTTGAAACATAAAGAGAACATCATGGAGAATATGACTAACACATTTAAGCCTAACCCACCATATGAATTTTTTGAGCAAACAACTTATGGGAACAATAATCAACTAGCATTGAGAAACAGTAAAACTGAGCCAGCTAGGGCCTTCCACAACGATTTGACACTCTAAACCGTCCGATTTGTGGACTCAACGCTTCAGATCTGCTAGCTAAACATTCTTAATCGCTCCCACTTCACGTGCTTGGGCCCATTTTTGCGCCAGACTGCTCGTTATGGGCCGACCAAACGTCTCTTGGGCTGCTGCTCCGGCGACCGACTTGCATGCTCTGTGGTTAATAGGCCGACATGCTGTGAACCGCACGGTCCAGATCTCGTACTTGCGTGCACACTCGAGCAGACAAACTTTTTTATCTCAAAAAAGAAAAGCAGACAAACTTTTCCCTCAAAAAATAAAGCAGACAGACTTATATATATCTGTACAATTCAAAAACCATCATCGTTTCCCATCCCTCGCCGCTCGACTCCGTCGGCATACTACGAAGGGAAGATGGATGGGTGGACGTGGTGCCTCCCCCATCTCTAAACCTCTCCATTGATCGCCTCCTACAACTCCTCCCATCTCCCGTTCTCCGCGACCTGTGAGATCACCAGCGATCGCAACGATTCAATGGCCTGCTGCGTTGAGACGTTGGATTGATAGCGGGATCTAGAAGACGACGACGACAATGATGTTCCACATCAACAAGGTAAACTCTAACCCAAGGTGCGGAACATCCCTGTCAAGTTGGCCAAGCAACAGTTCATACAAGTATAAAGTTATCCTCTGCTCCCCTTCCACTAAGATCCCCTATCGCGGAGTTGGTCAGGGCAGTCACGTCCATTCGTCATTCGTGAATAAAATTAGATGTTATTTGAGGTTTCTATTTCTGTACAATTCATCTGATGTTCAACAATTTCGTTGCTTTCTGCTTGTTCCGCTGATATGGATTCCCCAATCTTTTTATTTGGTGCATAACATGTGCTTCAATGCTCGAGTCAATGGCTGCGGAGCAGCACACTCCGTTATATGATTTTTCTAACATTTAACATCCTTGGTAACTAACAATGAGCTACGTTGCAGGATCCGGCAGAACACAAGTTGAATATAAATAACTAAATACACATTCCAACTACTAGATGGAGCCTCCAACCACCGGAGCTGATCAAAATAAAATGTATAGTGGAATGATTAACCCTTATGTTTCTAGCATCACGTAAATTTTTCTACATTGCTACAGTTCATACCGAGTTCCTTGATACAAGAACCAAATCTCAAAATAATTCATTGCTTACACGCAACATATCTAGATGAATAGAAGGAACAATAATCATTTACGTGTGATTGTATTTTCATTTCATAATAATATACTAACATCCTCCTCTCCATTGTGTTAGACATGTTGATATTTGATGTCGTTAGATATGCCAACATTTTGGATTCTTCAATGTTACTTGAAATATTTATACCACCTGAGTTTTGCGAAGTATTTACATCTCCCTTTGTTAAAATGGACGAGGGCAGCAACGCGCGCCTTTATGATCTAGTAGGAAGGCAAAACAAGCATAACTTCAAGATTTTCAATGCATAGAGAGGAAACTTGATATTATTGCAATTCCTACAAGCATATGTTCCTCCCTCATAATAATTTTCAGTAGCATCATGAATGAATTCAACAATATAACCATCACATAAAGCATTCTTTTCATGATCTATAAGCATAGAAATTTTATTACTCTCCACATAAGCAAAATTCTTCTCATTCGGAATAGTGGGAGTATCATAAGAGACTCGAATACTATAGATTGTTTCCACATTAAAAGAGTAATGTTCAGAAAAAAGGTAATCATAATCGTGACAAGTTTTATAAATGTAATCATCACTACTTTTTATAGCGTAAGTTTCATCACAATAATCATCATAAGTAGCAACTTTGTTCTCATCATAATCAATTGAAACCTCTTCCAAGATAGCGGATTCATCACTAAATAAAGTCATGACCTCTCCAAATCCACTTTCATAAATATTATAAGATTCAACACCCTCCAAAATAGTGGATCATTACTTCCTAAAGTTGACACTCTTCCAAACCCACTTTCATCAATATAACCATCATAAATAGGAGGCATTCTATCATCATAATAAATTTGCACATCAAAACTTGGGAGGCTAAAAATATCATGTTCATTGAACATAGCATCCCAAGCTTGGGACAAACATTAATTTCAGCAAATATATTCTCAAATATGTCATTCTCATCAAACATAGCATCCCCAAGCTTGGGCCTTTTCATATCATAAGCATAATCACTCTCATCATTAATAGTATGGATAGCACCAATAGTATAGCAATTATCATCATCACAATGAGTAATAGGAGCAACATCATTTGGGAGCGATACCTTTCTACCTTTGCTTCTCCATCTTTTCTTTTTCTTCTTCACATCATGTGTGGGTTTAACCCTCCTTTTTGAGCTTCTTATTAATGAGATTGGTTGAATAGAAAGCTTCTCCTCGTTACCTGATTCATCATAAGAAATAATAGGAGGATATTGGGAAGTCTCTTCCCTTTCATTAGTATTCTCTTCATCTTCTATTTGCTTTCTTTTCTTTATGTAATTGGCAATATAAGGATTTTCCATGCAATTCACCGCACAATACATAAAAATTTCTTCTAGATCAAAATCAAGAACTTTATCAAGGACAAATTCTAGCATATCTTTAGTTAAACGTTTTATTTCTTCATAACCCGTAAGCAAACTAAGTTCATTATGATGTGCAAGGGAAATCAAGTCATCACAATTTTTGGACACGGTTCGATCATGAAACAATTTGCATTGGGTATTTAAATGATCACGTTCATTGCAAAGTTCACAAGGATGGCAAAGAAATTTTAAATTTTCAGCACAAACTTCTAGCCTCTCTTGCAACCATTTAGTTTCTAAATACTTATGCCTCTTGCAAAATATATCTTCTCTATTTGGTGTGTACTTGCAAACTCTATGCACTCCACAAAAATTGACATGCTTATAAGAGACATTTTCATCATGACTAGTGCAATCATCATTAGTACTATGGATATTCAAAGAGTTCGTACTAACAACATTGCAATCATGCTCATCATTCAAGGATTTAGTGCCAAACATTTTATAGACTTCTTCTTCTAGCACTTGAGCACAATTTTCCTTTCCATCATTCTCACGAAAGATACTAAAAAGATGAAGCGTATGAGGCAAACTCAATTCCATTTTTTGTAATTTTCTTTTATAGACTAAATTAGTGATAAAACAAGAAACTGAAAGATTCGATTGCAAGATCTAAAGATATACCTTCAAGCACTCACCTCCCCGGCAACGACGCCAGAAAAGAGCTTGATGTCTACTACACAACCTTCTTCTTGTAGACGTTCTTGGGCCTCCAAGTGCAGAGGTTTGTAGGATAGTAGCAAATTTCCCTCAAGTGGATGACCTAAGGTTTATTAATCCGTGGGAGGCGTAGGATGAATATGGTCTCTCTCAAACAACCCTGCAACCAAATAGCAAAGAGTCTCTTGTGTCCCCAACACACCCAATACAATGGTAAATTGTATAGGTGCACTAGTTCGGCGAAGAGATGGTGATACAAGTACAATATGGATGGTAGATATAGGTTTTTGTAATATGAATTTATAAAAACAGCAAGGTAACTAATAATAAAAGTGAGCGTAAACGGTATTGCAATGCTTCGAAACAAGGCCTAAGGTTCATACTTTCACTAGTGCAAGTTCTCTCAACAATAATAACATAACTGGATCATATAACTATCCCTCATCATGAAACAAAGAGTCACTCCAAAGTCACTAATAGCGGAGAACAAACGAAGAGATTATTGTAGGTTATGAAACCATCTCAAAGTTATCCTTTCTTCTCGATCTATTCAAGAGTCTGTAGTAAAATAACACGAAGCTATTCTTTCCGTTTGATCTATCATAGAGTTCGTACTAGAATAAACATTAAGACACAAATCAACCAAAACCCTAATGTCACCTAGATACTCCAATGTCACCTCAAGTATCGGTGGGTATGATTATACGATATGCATCACACAATCTCAGATTCATCTATTCAACCAACACAAAGTACTTCAAATAGTGCCCCAAAGTTTCTACCGAAGAGTCAAGACGAAAATGTGTGCCAACCCCTATGCATAAGTTCACGAGGTCACGAAACTCGCAAGTTGATCACCAAAACATACATCAAGTGGATCACGTGATACCCCATTATCACCACAGATAAGCACATGCAAGACATACATCAAGTGTTCCCAAATCCTTAAAGACTCAATCCGAAAAGATAACTTCAAAGGGAAAACTCAATCCATTACAAGAGAGTAGAGGGGGAGAAACATCATATGATCCAACTATAATAGCAAAGCTCGCAATACATCAAGATCGTGCCAAATCAAGAACACGGGAGAGAGAGATCAAACACATAGCTACTGGTACATACCCTCAGCCCCGAGGGTGAACTACTCCCTCCTCGTCATGGAGAGCGACGGGATGATGAAGATGGCCACCGATGATGGATCCCCCCTCCGGCAGGGTGCCGGAACAGGGTCCCGATTGGTTTTTGGTGGCTACAGAGGCTTGTGGCGGCGGAAATCCTGATCTATTGTGCTCCTCAATGTTTTCGGGGTATATGGACATATATAGGCGAAAGAAGTCGGTCAGGGGAGCCACGAGGGGCCCACGAGGGTGGGGGCGCGCCCAAGGGGTAGGGCGCGCCTCCTTGCCTCGTGGCTTCCTTGTTGCTTCCCTGACGTCTACTCCAAGTCTCCTGGATTGCTTCCGTTCCAAAAATAACTCTCCCAAAGGTCTCATTCTGTTTAGACCCCGTTTGATATTCCTTTTCTGCCAAACACTGAAATAGGCAAGAAAACTTTAATTTGGGCTGGGCCTCCGGTTAATAGGTTAGTCCCAAAAATAATATAAAAGTGTATAATAAAGCCCATTAAACATCCAAAACAGATAATATAATAGCATGAATACTTCATAAATTATAGATACGTTGAAGACGTATCAGCATCGCCAAGCTTAATTCATGCTCATCCTCAAGTAGGTAAATGATAAAAGAAAGAATTTATGAAGTGTGAATGCTAGCAGGTGCACAAGTTTGATCAATGATAATTTCAGTCACCTTTTCTAGCATGAATATATGTCATAATAGTAGCTCATCTCATAAAACTTTTCATGATCAAGTAACAAGCTATTCACATGTTAAAGGATAGACCATAAACTTTCTTGAAAACTAGCAAACTTCATTATCAGTCATCAAACAATTGCAATTCATCTTATTTTCAAGAAGGGTCTATGTCATAGATTTGATTTAGCAAACTCCAAATACTCAACTATCATTTAATATTTCACAAATTCTAACACTCACGTGATATTTATGGGTTCAAAGTCTTAATCAAACACAAAGAAAGGTAGGGGCTTATAGTTTCGCCTCCCAACCTTTTACTTCAAGGGTAATGTCAACAATAATAATTTCTGAACACCTACATCCAAGTGGATATATATATAAATCCAGATCACTCTAACACAAAGTGCTTGCCAAAGGAAAAAGTGTAAAAAGGAAAGGTGGTGATCACCGTGACTCTTGTATAAGGGTAGAAGGTAAAAGTAAAAGATAGGCCCTTCGCAGAGGGAAGCAGAGGTTGTCATGCGCTTTTATGGTTGGATGCACAAAATCTTAATGCAAAAGAATGTCACTTTATATTGCCTCTTGTGATAGAGACCTTTATTATGCAGTCCGTCGCTTTTATTTCTTCCCTATCACAAGTTCGTATCAAGCTTATTTTTTTCGCACTAATAGATCATACATATTTAAAGAGCAAATTTTATTGCATGCACCGATGACAACTTACTTGAAGGATCTTACTCAATCCATAGGTAGGTATGGTGGACTCTCGTGGCAAAACTAGTTTAAGGGATATTCGGAAGCACAAGTAGTATCTCCACGTAGTGCAAAGAATTTGGCTAGCACGAGGGAGAAAGGCAAGCTCAGCATGTTGGATGATCCATGACAATATAACTTTTCGGATATAGGAAAACATAACCCATTACGTTGTCTTCCTTGTCCAACATCAACCTTTTAGCATGTCATATTTTAATGAGTGCTCACAATTACAAAAGATGTCCAAGATAGTACATTTATATGTGAAATCTCTCTTCCTTCAATATTCTTTCATGAATTGTTCAAGTGACTAATACAATGTTTGCTAACATTCAATAAATTTACCACCTCTACTTCTTATATGTGAAGTCATTACTCCCCATGGGATAAGCATATGAAACATATATAATTTCATATTTATGATATTCAACTAATTCAACCATTTACTCATAGGATATAAGTGAAGCACACAAGTAAATGAAAAACTACTCCAAAAAGATATAAGTGAAGGTCAATGAGTAGTCAAACAATTATTTAACTATGTGAAGACTCTCTCTAATTTAAGAATTTCAGATATAATGTATTTTATTCAAGCAGCAAGCAAAACAAAACAAAATTACATTTCAAGGATAGCACACATCATGTGAAGAAGCAAAAACTTAGGTTCAACCGATATTAACTGATAATTGTTGAAGAAGAAAGGTGGGATGCCTACCGGGGCATCCCCAAGCTTGGATGCTTGAGACTTCTTAGAATATTATCTTGGGTGCCTTGGGCATCCCCAAGCTTGAGCTTTTGTGTCTCCTTAATTCCTCTCATATCACGGTTTTCCTAAATCACAAAAAACTTCATCCACACAAAACTCAACAAGAACTCGTGAGATAAGTTAGTATAAACCAATGCAAAAACCTTATAATTTTCTACTGTAACAAATCACTAAAATTATTATTCAACATTGCATACTAAATTTCTCTTCATATTTAATACTCCTATCCTCAAATAGAATCATTAAACAAGCAAGCATATGCAAACAATGCAAACATAACAGCAATCTGCCAAAACAGTAAGTCTGTAAAGAATGCAAGCTTCATCATACTTCCCTAACTCCAAAAATTATGAGAAAAATACTACACTATATAATATTTATCAGAGCTCAATATTCAAAAAGTTTCAATATTATATCATTCTCTGACTTTTCTAGGGAATTTTCGCAACTGCGGTAAACTTTCTGTTTTGAAACAACAACATGTATACTTGCAAAATAAGCATGGTAAAGGCTACCCTTGACATTTTTATTGAAAATAGATATGCAAAACATTATTATAAATAACATCAAGAAAATACTAAAAGAAAATGATGCTCCAAGCAAAACACATATCATGTGGTGAAAAAATATAGCTCCAAGTAAAGTTAACGATGAACGAAGACGAAAGAGGGGATGCCTTCTGGGGCATCCCCAAGCTTAGGCTCTTGGTTGTACTTGAATATTACCTTGGGGTGCCTTGGTCATACCCAATCTTAGGCTCTTGCCATCCCTTATTCCATATTCCATCGAATCTTTACCCAAAACTTGAAAACTTCACAACACAAAACTCAACACAAAACTCGTAAGCTCCGTTAGTATAAGAAAAATAAATCACCACCTAGGTACTGTTGTGAACTCGTTATAAATTCATATTGGTGTAATATATACTTTATTCCAACTTCTCTATGGTTCATACCCTCCGATACTACTCATAGATTCATCAAAATAAGCAAACAACACATAGAAAACAGAATCTGTCAAAAACAGAACAGTCTGTAGTAATCTGTATCAAACGTATACTTTTGGAACTCCAAAAATTCTGAAATAAATTGGTGGACCTGAGGAATTTGTCTATTATATCATCTACAAAAAGAATCAACCCAGTAAAACATGTCATCTAATCTCGTGAGCGCAAAAGTTACTGGTTTTTACAGCAAGATAGCATAGACTTCACCCAAGTCTTCCCAAAGGTTCTACTTGGCACAAACACTAATTAAAACATACAACCACATCTAAACAGAGGCTAGATGAATTATTTATTACTAAACATGAGCAAAAGCAAAGTATAAAAATAAAATTGGGTTGCCTCCCAACAAGCGCTATCGTTTAACGCCCCTAGCTAGGCATGATGATTTCAATGATGCTCACATAAAAGGATAAGAATTGAAACATAAAGAGAGCATCATGGAGAATATGACAAACACATTTAATACTAACCCACTTCCTATGCATAGGGATTTTTTGAGCAAACAACTTATGGAAACAATAATCAACTAGCATAGGAAGGCAAAACAAGCATAACTTCAAGATTTTCAACCCATAGAGAGGAAACTTGATAATAATTTTCAGTAGCATCATGAATGAATTCAACAATATAAGCATCACATAATGCATTCTTTTCATGATCTACAAGCATAGACATTTTAGTACTCTCCACATACGAAAAATTCTTCTCATTCGGAATAGTGGGAGTATCATAAGAGACTCGAATACTATAAATTGTTTCCACATTAAAAGAGTAATGTTCAGAAAAAGGGTAATCATAATCATAACAAGTTTTATAAATATAACCATCACTACTTTTTATAGAATAAATTTCATCACAATAATCATCATAAGTAGCAACTTTGTTCTCATCATAATCAATTGAAACCTCTTCCAAGATAGCGGATTCATCACTAAATAAAGTCATGAACTCTCCAAATCAACTTTCATAAATATTATAAGATTCAACACCCTCCAAAATAGTGGATCAGTACTTCCTAAAGTTGACACTCTTCCAAAACCCACTTTCATCAATATAACCATCATAAATAGGAGGCATGCTATCATCATAATAAATTTGCACATCAAAACTTGGGAGGCTAAAAATATCATCTTCATTGAACATAGCATCCCCAAGCTTGGGACAAACATTAATTTCAGCAAATATATTCTCAAATATGTCATTCTCATCAAACATAGCATCCCTAAGCTTGGGCCTTTTCATATCATAAACATAATCACTCTCATCATTAATAGTATGGATAGCACCAATAGTATAGCAATTATCATCATCACAATGAGTAATAGGAGCAACATAATTTGGAAGGGATACCTTTCTACCTTTGCTTCTCCATCTTTTCTTTTTCTTCTTCACATCATGTGTGGGTTTAACCCTCCTTTTTGAGCTTCTTATTAATGAGATTGGTTGAATAGAAAGCTCCTCCTCGTTACCTGATTCATCACAAGAAATAATAGGAGGATATTGGGAAGTCCCTTCCCTTTCATTAGTATTCCCTTCATCTTCTATTTGCTTTCTTTTCTTTATGTAATTGGCAATATACCGATTTTCAATGCAATTCACCGCACAATACATAAAAAATTTCTTCTAGATCAAAATCAAGAACTTTATCAAGGACAAATTCTAGCATATCTTTAGTTAAACATTTTATTTCTTCATAACCCGTAAGCAAACTAAGTTCATTATGATGTGCAGGGGAAATCAAGTCATCACAATTTTTGGACACGGTTTGATCATGAAACAATTTTCATTGGGTATTTAAATGATACGTTCATTGCAAAGTTCACAAGGATGGCAAAGAAATTTTACATTTTCAGCACAAACTTCTAGCCTCTCTTGCAACCATTTAGTTTATAAATACTTATGCCTCTTGCAAAATCTATCTTCTCTATTTGGTGTGTACTTGCAAACTCTATGCACTCCACAAAAATTGACATGCTTATAAGAGACATTTTCATCATGACTAGTGCAATCATCATTAGTACTATGGATATTCAAAGATTTCATACAAACAATATTGTAATCATGCTCATCATTCAAGGATTTAGTGCCAAACATTTTATAGACTTCTTCTTCTAGCACTTGAGCATAATTTTCCTTTCCATCATTCTCACGAAAGATATTAAAAAGATGAAGCGTATGAGGCAAAATCAATTCCATTTTTTTGTAATTTTCTTTTATAGACTAAATTAGTGATAAAACAAGAAACTAAAAGATTCGATTGCAAGATCTAAAGATATACCTTCAAGCACTCACCTCCCCGGCAACGGCGCCAGAAAAGAGCTTGATGTCTACTACGCAACCTTCTTCTTGTAGACGTTGTTGGGGCTCCAAGTGCAAAGGTTTTTAGGACAGTAGCAAATTTCCCTCAAGTGGATGACCTAAGGTTTATCAATCCGTGGGAGGCATAGGACGAAAATGGTCTCTCTCAAACAACCCTGCAACCAAATAACAAAGAGTCTCATGTGTCCCCAACACACCCAATACAATGGTAAATTGTATAGGTGCACTAGTTCGGCGAAGAGATGGTGATACAAGTGCAATATGGATGGTAGATATAGGTTTTTGTAATCTGAAATTATAAAAACAGCAAGGTGACTAATAATAAAAGTGAGCGCAAACGGTTTTGCAATGCTTCGAAACAAGGCCTAAGGTTCATACTTTCACTAGTGCAAGTTCTCTCAACAATAATAACATAACTGGATCATATAAATATCCCTCAACATGCAACAAAGAGTCACTCCAAAGTCACTAATAGCGGAGAACAAACGAAGAGATTATTGTAGGGTACGAAACCACCTCAAAGTTATCCTTTCTTCTCGATCTATTCAAGAGTCTGTAGTAAAATAACACGAAGCTATTCTCTCCGTTCGATCTATCATAGAGTTCGTACTAGAATAACACATTAAGACACAAATCAACCAAAACCCTAATGTCACCTAGATACTCCAATGTCACCTCAAGTATCGGTGGGTATGATTATACGGTATGCATCACACAATCTCAGATTCATCTATTCAACCAACACAAAGTACTTCAAAGAGTGCCCCAAAGTTTCTACCGAAGAGTCAAGACGAAAACGTGTGCCAACCCCTATGCATAAGTTCACGAGGTCACGGAACTCGCAAGTTGATCACCAAAACATACATCAAGTGGATCATGTGATATCCCATTTCACCACAGATAAGCACATGCAAGACATACATCAACTGTTCTCAAATCCTTAAAGACTCAATCCGAAAAGATAACTTCAAAGGGAAAACTCAATCCATTACAAGAGAGTAGAGGGGGAGAAATATCATATGATCCAACTATAATAGCCAAGCTCGCAATACATCAAGATCGTGCCAAATCAAGAACACGGGAGAGAGAAAGAGAGAGAGAGATCAAACACATAGCTACTAATACATACCCTCAGCCCCGAGGGTGAACTACTCCCTCCTCGTCATGGAGAGCGCCGGGATGATGAAGATGGCCACCGGTGATGGATCCCCTCTCCGGCAGGGTGCCGGAACAGGGTCCCGATTGGTTTTTGGTGGCTACAAAGGCTTGCGGCGGCGGAACTCCCCATCTATTGTGCTCCTCGATGTTTTCGGGGTATATGGACATATATAGGCGAAAGAAGTTGGTCAGGGGAGCCACGAGGGGCCCACGAGGGTGGGGGCGCGCCTAGGGGGGTAGGGCGCGCCTTCCTGCCTCGTGGCTTCCTCGTTGCTTCCCTAACGTCTACTCCAAGTCTCATGGATTGCTTCCGTTCCAAAAATAACTCTCCTGAAGGTTTCATTCCGTTTGGACTCCGTTTGATACTCCTTTTCTGCGAAACACTGAAATAGGCAAGAAAACTTCAATTTGGGCTGGGCCTCCGGTTAATAGGTTAGTCCCAAAAATAATATAAAAGTGTATAATAAAGCCCATTAAACATCCAAAACAGATAATATAATAGCATGAATACTTCATAAATTATAGATACGCTGGAGACGTATCACACATCATAGCTATGAATATGCAACGCTGTGCTTTTCTCTTACACATTCAATCATCCTCTCATGCAGTCGCCTTACATTAAAGTAGTGCTCGTCAGCATCCTGCATCAATGAGTTCTGAAAAGTGGATTTTTATTCATTTTTCTTTTGGGTTTGACTTGACAAGGCAATACCATTAAGAAATAGGAAGGAAAAAAAAGGCAGGGACTGATGGCAGTCTTCCGGTGAAATTGGCATCCCAGGTGCTTTCTCTAGGTTGGCAGTGTGATATTGTCTTGCATGTTGCATACAATGTCTCACTTGTATTGCTTGTAATTCGACTAAATTACTTCTGCTTAGTTTACACAAATAGTTGTGAATATGACATGTCGTCCTGTTTTCATACATAATCCATCCTTGTATGATGTGTTTGCCTTACATCAAGGTTGTGTTTGTTAGTATCATGCATGAATGAGTTCTGAAGAGTGAATTTTATTGCTTTTTCTTGCCAGTTTTACTTGACAATGCAAAATCAATAAAGCAGAAGGAAATTAGCAAGGAAGTGGATAAATGTGTTCCTTCCAAACGGAGGGCCTCTACAGATTCTACTCCGCCCCAAGAAGATTTGCAAGACAACACATGCATAGACACTCAAAGTAGTTGTGTTGATGATGAGCCCTAATGGGTCGTGAGTTACCGGGCCGTAAAATGGGCTATATGCGAACAGACCATTAACAAGCTTTTCATGGTTCAGCCCGCTAACTTTTGACCAAATCAAATGGGCCGGCCTTTGTAAGCTAAATGGGCCAGTGTTGGGCCTTCGCACGTGTCGACATATCATAGGCGCCTATCTAACCCAATGACGAGCTGACACGTGTTTCCTTCGGCCAATGAGAATTTTACACGTGGAAAATCACCATTGGTCCGGGCTGTTAACGGGTTATCGGATCAAAGACCGGACCCGATAGCTTAATGGCGACCCGTTACAGTGGATGCCGCATGTCGGTTACCCTTGACGAAAGCACTTCCATGATGCATCATTTATCGTCATGGAAGTGAACATTTTCGTGATGATAATTTTGGTATTGTCATGGAACACTTCTACGACAACACAAGTATGACTATCTTGATTCTGTCATAAAATCATCATGGATGTACATACATGACAGAAAACATGACCTACTATGACAAACACGTATCATCACGGAAGTGTATTTTTTGTAGTGGATGATGACTTCATGTGGATAGTATAGATGTGAATGCTCAATGTTGATGTAGACCATCAAGAGTTGGGAGCAATCCTTGGAGTTTTGCACTTTCAATACCTACATGGGTTAGTCCCCCAAGGAACAAACAAGGATATCCATATACATAGAGTGAAGTGCACATATGATGACATCCATGAATGCATTGAGTACCTTGTCCCTTGTTTGACCAACAAGAGGGTTTGTGACTCCATGAACTAGTGCATGCTGATAAAGTTGGTTGCACGAGTCCTTGCCATAAGTGAATATGAGTGACTTTTGTCGGCAGAGTCACCCTAAAAAACTCTCTAGTTCTTATTCTTTGGGACCCACATCAATTTGATGGGAATCCTTGGAGTTGTGATATCACTTGATGAAGTAGAACTTGATGGGGCCCTAGGAACCCACTTAACCGAAGCTTGAGGTGGTTCTTCAAATGAGTCAATCTCTTCTTGAAGCTTATCCTTGCCTTTTAGCTTGTGGTCTTGTGGTGGAAGATCGTCTTGAGCTTGTGCCCTCTTGAAGGAAGTAGGATCATACTTCTCTTATTGAGGAATAAACTTCATCTTGGTGTATTGATCTTCTCCCCACTCAAATCCATTGGCATTGAACTTTCGTTCAAAACGTACCTTGATTCTTCTGGTGTCTTCCTTGCTTGCACACAATTGAGTAGGCGGTTCTCTCTTAGAAAACGAATGGTGGAAATTGTGTTTCGTTCTGATGGCTGTCTTAGAGAGTAAGTGGGGAGTGTAGGGGGTATAAATAGCCTTCACCCAAAATCCAACCATTACACACTTTTCACCCAAATTGGTGAGACCGAATGTAAAACTCGATGAGACCGATTAGTGTAAAAGATATGAACGTTAGGCTTTTCGGTGGGACCAAAGTGCAATGGCTAGGGCAGGACTCAGTCTCGGAAATTCTGATTGGTTCAACTCGGTGATTCCAAAGTGAAACAATGTCATCACAGAAACCTGGTCAAGCCATCTCGGTGGGACCGAGATCCTTTTTGGTCAAACCGAATTGCTAGGGTTTGGCAGTGGCAATGGTACTGGTTATCTTGGTGGGTCCGGATGGTATAGTTTCAGTGAGACCGAGATAGGGAAAAATAGGGTATGGACAGATGTGTTTTGAGAAAGTGACTGAGGGTTTTTGTAATATCACTAAGCACTTAAGCAACAACCTCATCAACAATAACTCGTCACTTTTTCATAATATTGGCTTTCTTAAGGGACTCAATGTGATCTTGGATCACTAAACAAAAAATGTAGAGTCTTCGAGTAGCCAATTCTTGTCCTTGACATTTTGAAGGGTCCATATCCATTAGTCCTTACCATACCAACCATTGATTTTTTTTCTGAAATCTATTTGCAATGAATATTAAATCAATGATGTATATGTTGCTATTAATTACCAAAGCACCCGAGGATTAGTTGCACTTTCACTGCTGCACTTAGTTTCTTCTGTGCCTCTTCTTGTGCCTCCTTGGCCCACATACTATTGTTGTAGAGAAGCCTACTTTTTATTCCACTAGAACAATGCATGTGTACAAGTTTGATCCTTTTGACGTATGCTTCTCTTCGTCGGCGACGGTTGCTGTTCTGGTGTGCTGGTTCTTTGAGGTCTTAACATGATGACTCCACGACTGTTTACTACAAGAAGTTTTGCCCGACTCTGGTGATGCAGGGCGATGACGATGTTGTGCATTCGGCTCGCTCCAGGGCTTGTAATTGTCGCTAGGTGGTCTACACACGATGCAATTTTTTTTCTTATGTTTTTTTGCGAATTTTTTTCGATCTATTCATCAACTGTTAAGTTAGTACAAAGAACACCAGAAGTAAAAAATACAACTAGGTCCGCAGGCCACCTAGCATCGACTACAAGCATTGGAGCGAGCCGAAGGCGCGCCACTGTCATCGCCCTCCCTCATCAAAGTCGGACAAGCCTTATTATAGTAGACAACCGAGAAGTCATCGTGCTAAGGCCCATATGACCAGCGCACCGGAACAACAACCGTTGTCGATGAAGAGAAGCGTACAACGAAAAAATCTAACCTGTAGGCACACAAACACAGATGAACGAAGACCAGATCCACGTGGA
Source organism: Triticum aestivum (assembly GCF_018294505.1). Classification (NCBI taxonomy): domain Eukaryota; kingdom Viridiplantae; phylum Streptophyta; class Magnoliopsida; order Poales; family Poaceae; genus Triticum; species Triticum aestivum. The sequence goes on along the minus strand of NC_057804.1, from coordinate 481,870,659 downwards.
TCCACCGAAGACGAATGCCGACCGAATCCCACGAGATTCGTCGGAGATAAACCTCCACACATCCTCTGACGATGCTAGAAACACCACCGAAACAGGGGCTAGGTAGGGAGGACCTTATGAGGACCTTATTCTCTACAGAGAGTCGCCGTCTGGCATCTCTGAGCGGGACACAAACCCTAACAAAAATAAAATAAAAACATAAAAAAAATGGAGCCCTCCCGCCGGCAAGAGCCGGGATCCATTGCGCCTCCATGGTTCTAAGACCACAGGAGACGAGGTAGACCGCCGACGGCGCCGGCTGGAGGCAAGAGAAACACTAGCACGCTAGATGCAGGTACGAGCGGCCGCCGTGTGCGTGGTCTTCTTTCTGTTTTTTTTATATGCTCTTTGTATGCCATGATGCTTGATGAATGTAGATCGAAAGTCTTTCGAAAAAATACCTAGATCCGACTTCTTTTTAAAACAAGATTATATCCAAGTCCGGTAGCCGTTTCAAAAAGACTCACAAGTTTTTCCTTCTTGCTCAAACCGCTCCTTCATCAAAATTGCTCAAATTTACTTCAAGTTTAAATCGACGAGGAACGAATCCATCCGGATCTGACGTCGTCACGCAAAACCGTGGCCAGTTCCGAGCTTCCGACCGTTCCCGTCGATCCCTTTCTTTTCTTTCTTCCGCCTTCATTCATCAAAAAATAAATAGGAATTCTTCATTTTCTTTCTTTTCAAGATCAAATCCTTTCATTCTCTTTTAAGGAACCACACTTGCGAACCCTAGTTCGAATGTTGGATACAAAATTCGGTTTCCCTCCCTCCTCCCCCGCAGCCGCGCCCCCATCCCGAGCCCCGGCCACAGGCGCAGCGCCGAATCTCAAGCGGAGGAGAGAGGGCGAGGACGCCGACGCCGACGCCGACATGAGGGAGGAGGCGGTGGAGCGGCTGCGCGGGGTGGTGCGGGACAGCGTCGGGAAGCACCTCTACACGTCCGCCATCTTCCTCGCGGACAAGGTGGCCGCGGCCACGGGCGACCCCGCCGACGTCTACATGCTCGCGCAGGCGCTCTTCCTCGGCCGCCACTTCCGCCGCGCGCTCCACGTGCTCAACAACTCCCGCCTCCTCCGCGACCTGCGCTTCCGGTTCCTCGCCGCCAAGTGCCTCGTGAGCTCCACTCGCCACTCCCCCTTTCTTTTTCCGCTCCCGCATTTCGTCGAACGCGTTGCGTGCGTCTCGATTAAATCCAGTTTCCCCTTCCCCTGTTTTCTTTTTCTTTTTCGGATGGGCGTGTCCGCGCGTTCGGGCTTTCTTACCCCTAGTTTGTTTGACCTGAAATTTTGTCAGGCGAACCTAGGTAGTTTTTCGGTCTTATATCTTGCGGGCATTTTCAAGCATTCTGTGAAATTCGTTTGTTCTGCTTTCTGCTGGAGGTGTTTTGAGTCTGATTGGGCATTCTGTTACACAGGGGCTCCCCTAGTGGCTACATCTAGTGGTTTTGTTTCTGGCTTGTATATAATCCCTAATGCGTTTTTAACTCTTGAGCGGTCTTTCTTTCTGCAACTTTGGATGGAAACTGGATTCGCTATGGGGAAAAGATCGAAAGACCTCCTTGTAATTAGTCATTTAGTCAAATTTATTTCTCCAAATTCTGGCACCATGAATGCACTTAAGCTTCACGATCTTGTAAAACATTGTCTAATTTATGATTTATGAACAATACTTTCTTGTCTGTTATAGAAAGATAGTCTTTTCATGTTTTTTTCTTCATCATTTTGGTTTATTAACTTAGCGACATGATTTGCTCTTTATGTTTTCATCTGCTGTATGGCTCACATTGTCTTTATTGGTCAGGAGGAATTGAAAGAATGGCACCAGTGTCTGATGATGCTTGGTGATGCCAAAGTTGACGAACATGGCAATGTTCTTGATCAGGATGATGGCAGTGACATCTATTTTGATAAGGACGCAGAAGATCACGAGATCAATGTGTGACTTCTCTTCTATTTCTCTTTGAATAATTGCTTTCACGGTTTCTTATTGTTTTGACTCGTGCTTTTCCAGATCAAATCAGCTATATGTTTCTTACGTGGCAAGGCGTATGAAGCACTGGATAATCGTGATCTTGCTCGGCAATGGTGAATTCAGCAACTTCCATTTTTTCCCCTTAATTAAGCTGCTTGTGTATATTCCATAGTTCAAAAAAGCGCTAGCGTTAATTGTGCGTTTTGCCACTGCCTTGCGCTTTACTGACCAAAGCGCATGCTTATGCGAAGTTATGCACAGATTAAGCGTAGTTATGCGCAATGCGTTTTGCCAACGCCTAGAGCCTAGGCGCGCTTAAGCGCTCGCTTAGGCGCACCTTTTTTAACTATGGTATATTCCAAAACAGTATTACCAGCTTCAGTGTGTTCAGAGTTATTGGCGATTCATTTCTTTCAAGTTTTTCTTTTTTGTGCACCTTTTAAGTTGAGTGATAGTTTGGTTAAGCAGATGTAGTGACTCTGTCTGCTGTTATGTCAGGTACAAGGCAGCAGTTAAAGTTGATCCGTTATGTTATGAGGTGAGAAGAATCGTCTGACTCCATAAAGATAAGATATTCTGATGCTTGTTAGCTTTGTTAATTAAATGAATTGTCCCTTATAATTAATACCACGTAAGAAAAAATGCCTGTACCTTAATTGTATTTGAATACCAAATTCTATATCTACGAGTACATGCCATGAACCTGAATTTTTTAACCATTCTATGGGTTTTGCTCTTGCCTTAACATGTCTAGTTGGGTATCTGAACCTTCTTATGGGCTTGATGCGCTGAGTCAGCTATGGCCCTAGGGATGATGCGCTTTCTAGCATTGCAAATAAAATGCCGTAGGACAATACCCAACCTTCTATGCCCTGAAGCTGATTTCAGAATATCATGGACGTGGGTCATAGTCGTATAATTCTGCAACTTGTTGTCGTGAATGATAACAAAATAATTCTGTTACATCATAATCTGTAATTGATCTTTCCAGCAGCACAAAACATCATCCATTGAAATTTGGTGTTGTATGTTATCTTCATTTGGTATGATCCTAACTGTTTTGTAATATCCTTGTCAGGCTCTTGAATGCCTTGTTGATAACTACATGTTAACGTGCGAGGAAGGTAAGCTTTGAAAGTTCAATTCAGCCTTTTTGTTTTTGTTTTGGGGTTTATCTTGAGGTTTGCTTATATCATGCATGCTATAGTTATGTCTTGCATTCTTTGCAAATAAGTAGTGCATTTGTTGTAATATTTGCTTATGTTGTGAATGCCAGTTTTATGTCTTGCATTGCTTTTCAAATATGGACTGCATTCATTTGATACTTGTTTGCATTATTTTTTCTTTTGGTAAAGTTGTGCACTCAGCGCTCTCATCATTGTAAGTATGTATGGGCTGGAAAATGCCGGATATGTATTAACTAGATAAGCTTGACAAAATCGGTCCATTCTTCCGTCTGTTAAGTGTTAAGTGCATCCTTTGGGATATGTCTGTTGATCATCTTATGTCTACTGTCATCATTTGGCTAGTTTATAGAAGAACAAAATTTACCTGCAATTTCCTCTTAGTTTTTTTTTGCGGGGTAATTTCCTCTTAGTTCTCACCTTATTGAATCCAAAGTATGATGCTGCACTATATTTCAGAAACTGAGTTATTGGCCTCTCTGAAATTCGGGAAAGAAGACGGGTGGCTGTCAGCATTCTACTCATGTTTGATTAGGAAGGTACCCAGCTGAATAATCATACCATGCTATACATTGCACCTGAATATACAACCAATCTTTACGTCTTTATTGACATTTTTGTTGGTCTTGGTTTCTTTTACTGCCTTTAGCATGAAAAAGAATATGTAGTGGAAGCAAAATTCAAGGAACTTGAACGCGAATCTTGCAGTATTTCTCCAAGTTCTGGTCAAATGATGAAAAATAACATCGATGTTTTGGCTTGCAAAGCTGAATACTACCATCAGAGTGGAGAATACCAAAAATGTTTTGAGCTCACATCTGTGTAAGTTGGTAACATTCCTGTTTCACTTTTGTTTCCTCGACTAACGTTGATTTAACATTCTTATGATAATGTTTCTCTCAGTTTACTTGAAAGGGATCCGTTTCATTTAAAATGCACATTAGTGCATTTGGCTGCTGCTATGGAGCTTGGGCATTCCAATGATCTTTATCTCTTGTCATGCAATTTAGTGAAGGACTATCCTCAAAAGTGAGTGTCTACCTTAATAATTGACCGAGCAATTATATATGATAATTTGTTCTACATGATTCTATAAGACAAACTCAGCAGTTCATTTGTGTGTCAAACAGTTTGAGCCATATAATGACATTCTTATACAATATATGCATCTTCCTACAGTATCTCAAACAACAAGATATATTATACTGGTAGCTTGCAGTCAACCATGTGTAAAGCATATATTTCTAATTTATTTTCTGAACCATCTGCAGAGCTATTTCCTGGTTTGCTGTGGGGTGCTATTACTACTGCATTAAGAAGTATGATCAAGCTAGGAGATACTTTGGGTAAGCATATTGTCCTGTAAAGCTGTCATCACTGTCTTCATTTGAATCTTTGTTATTCTTCATTTTTTTTCACTCTGCACTCTTAGTGTGGAAACATGATACTAATTGCTATTTTTTATGGCTGGAAGAACTCTGGCACTTTCTTTGTTCTTTCTCTTGTTTTTCTTGATTAGAAGAATAGACACAATGCTCCCAAATCTTCAGATAATTCAGGATATGTTTTGGGCTATTCAATTGTGCCCTCAAAGTTGCCAAATGTACTCTACACTAATATATGTGTTTCCTATCAGCAAAGCTACAGGGTTAGATGGCACATTCCCTCCTGCTTGGTTTGGTACTGGTATTGCTTATGCTGCTCAAGAGGAGGGTGACCAGGCAATGGCTGCATTTAGGACAGCAGCTAGACTATTTCCTGGGTCAGTAACCCCTTTATTTTTATTTGACCTTCCAAACTAACTGCTGATCTAAAGATCAAGTATTTCCCCCCTCTTATTCTGCTGTACTCCATGCAAGAATATTATTCTACTTTAGTTGAATTTTTTATACTGAAGGGGAGCCTTGGCGCAGTGGTAAAGCTGCTGCCTTGTGACCATGAGGTCATGGGTTCAAGTCCTGGAAACAGCCTCTTACAGAAATGTAGGGAAAGGCTGCGTACTATAGACCCAAAGTGGTCGGACCCTTCCCTGGACCCTGCGCAAGCGGGAGCTACATGCACCAGGTTGCCCTTTAGTTGAATTTTTTATACTAAGTGTCAACTTGCTATTCTTGGCTTCGGCTAGGCAACATGCCACCATTTATTATCTCATACTCCCTTCGTTCTGAATTACTTGTCGTAGAAATGGATGTGTCTAGAACTAAAAATACGTCTAGATACATCCATTTCTGCGACAAGTAATTTGGGACGGAGGGAGTACAATACAAGTAGTGATTATTCACACAGTTCATCTTTTATTTTGAGTACTCAACTGCAGACCGTGTTGAACTTCTCTCATCTGTTCAATTATGCCATGGATGTTTTTGTCTTCTTTATTCTGAAATCATGAAAAAAAATTGCGGCACATGTGACAAGCTCTTCTATATTTATTAATCACAATGCTATCTAGATATTGATTATGAGAATTGTTCGTTAGTTCCTACCTTTTGTTTTGGGGTATAAGAGCATCTGCATCCCTACTTCCTAGACACTAGAAATGGCTAGAAGTGAGAGAAATTGGCTATCACTAGTGCTAAGGGACGTGATAGACGCTAAGATAAAAACCTTAGCACCATCGCCAAGCTTGGCACCTAATGCTAAATATAATTTATGAATTGTTATCTGACTCCTTAGGACCTATAGGTGGTGTTAAGGGATGTGGCTAGAGAAGCTAGGAGAGGTACATAGAGCGAAAGCTAATTTGTATGCTTTAGAGTCTAACTTATAGGCAGTAGCATGCGGATCCTCAGTATATCTTATTTTGCTTAGTAATCTACACTACTTGTTTTTGTAGCTTCTATCTTACTACCTTCATTTTAATTTACATTTCAGATGTCATCTCCCAACTTTATACATGGGTATGCAATACGTGCGAATGCATAATTTCAAACTTGCGGAGCAGGTATACTTGAGGTCGCTTAGTAGTTTAAATTTGCTTGCAAAACTCTACTGTAACAGAGAAACACACCTTGAGCTAGCGTTTCTGCCCTAATATTTTCCCATTTACATTGATACTTTCATAGTTTCACGGAAACTGTAGGGTTTAATGCCGATAATTGTTGGAAAAATCATAGTTTTTAAGGCGGTAAGGCGACCTAAGGCGCTGGGGGGGCGCCTTATCGCCTAGGCGACGCCTAAGCGCCTAAGGCGGACGCCTAAGCGCCTAAGGCGGGCATATTTGTAAGGCGCTGGGGGGGCGCCTTATCGCCTAAGCGTCGCCTAAGCGTCCAAGGCGGGACGCCTTAAAAACAATGGGAAAAATACATTTAGGCAAATGGAGATTTCAAGTGTTGATAGCTGTTGGTCAAATACATCAATGTGGATTCTTGGCATGCTGACAGAAAGTGAGCGATCATATTGTTCAAGGAAGTGATACTTGTTGTAGCTCATGGTGAGAGATCATATCTAGTGCACAGACCTAACTTGTGCACTGGGCCCACCTGTGACTCTTCACCTGTTGGATGGAGAAGATATGGGCGCTATTGTCATATTTGCAAATGAACCTTGTATTTCATGAAACTAAACCTGCGGTCCACCTCATCTCAATTTCATCAAAGTTCTAGGTGAAACTTAGATAAGTTGGACTGTGAATCCTCTTAGATTAAATACAAGGTTTCTTTTGCAAGTATGATGACAACCAAATCCCAACAAGATGGACAGCTGGTTGATTTTGATAAGAAAGTTCTTGTTGCAAAAATGGCAGCAGCCAATGGATCCTGTTCATCTTTTCTGAATCCAATGGATTGAGAGTCAACAGGTGTACATAAATAAATATTGAAATCAATCAGCCAATCAGCACGCATATAGGCACATAAATATAGTACATATATTAGTTGGTTGGTGAACCGGCTTTCTCCCCTAGTTGCTATTTCTAGAGTAACTAGTATTTGCATTATTTTCTAGCGGAACTATTTACTTAAACTTATAACATTTAAACATGGGAAAACATCAGTTGGGAACCCAAATGGAGTGCAACCTACATTGAAACGTATGGAATTTTAAAGCATTTATCATTGTCTATAGATATAGGAGAGGCCGTATTCTGTTTCCATGCGAATTTCAAGATCAAGATCAATCACATTCGAAAACTAGAAAGAAGATTTTTTATTTGGACGAGTACTGATTCATCCTTTTTCTTGCACAAGATCTTTTTCATATCTTCTACTTCCCTCCGTTCACTATTATAAGATGTTTTGGATATTTCAATATGACTACATGCGGATTGAAATGAGTGAACAAACACACTAAAACGTGTCTACATACATCTGTTTTAGAAAAATCTTAAAACATATTATAATAGTGAACGGAGGGAGTGCATATGATGAGCTTGACTTGAAAATTTTATATGGCAATCGATGCTCCTTTGCGGTCCTGTTATCTAAATTTTTTCATAACATTCCCACATGGTTTCCACAAAGTTTACACTCAAGGTGGGTTCCTTATGATACTTACCCTTTAAACACAACGAAGCTATCCATATTCGCGATCTTGTATACTTGATTTCTTTTGTATATGGGGTATGTAGACTCCAAGCAGGTAGCGAGGCTGGTACTGTAAAATGGAACTGCAAAGTATCTGTCCTGCTGGCTACTAAATATAATGCCCTCATAAATGTAGTGAGTTCATGCCCAAAATTTTAAGCAAGTTGAATTTGAATCAGGTGGACGATATTGAACCAGGAAATTTGAGGAATCTCTATGTATTTGATTTTTGCTCGTGCTCGAGCTTCATTCATTTCAGCAGCTCTGCCGATTTAACCCCTAAGTTGAAATCTAAAATCTGAAATTCTTGTAGTCGACAAAGGATACTGTTACTTCCATGACACCATTTACTGCCACTGCTAGCTTGCAGTTACCTCTATAAGCTCGTTTGCAATAAGCAAAGTTTTTTTGGTTGCCATTTCTTATTGATTCAATTTGTTTTCTGTGCTGCAGTTCTTCATGCAAGCAAAGTCCATTTGTCCATCTGATCCACTTATATATAATGAGCTGGGTGTTGTAGCTTATAATATGAAAGAGTAAGATAACTTCTCTGTTCTGAAGGCTTTTCTTATTCTAGTATGATGTACCCACCAAATACTTCACTTTACCTCTAGACATTTCTCCCCAAGAACAGCTTCCCTAACGTCTGGCTTAAAGCTTACTACAAAAATGTCATGTTAAGGCAGTGGAAAAAATTGCATTCATCACAGAGCTCCGGAACATCGTGAAATACACAAAACGAGTATTCCCTCCGTCCGAAAAAGCTTGTCCTGAGTTTGTCCCTCAAATGGATGTATCTAGCACTAACGTGGTGCTAGATACATCCATTTGAGGGACAAGCTTTTTCGGACGGAGGGAGTAGTTGTTAAAAGTCTTAATGATGTTGCCCATGATGTAGATATTGCTTTTTTAAGTAGGCGATTGAAATTTTTGAATACTTTTACGTGAATTTTGAACAAAATTCTTGATTCAGCATGGAGTCTTATGTGCAGAGCATGTTTGAAGTGGGGCACAGATTTAGATTTAAGAAATTTCATACACACAATCTGTGACGAATATTGTTATCCTTTTTCTCATGCACTTCTCCATTCAACAGGTTTATGATATTTCATCTTGTTGGATAGAAAGTAACAAAGTAATTTCAGATATTTTTATGTGTTTTTTGCTCTTTGGGACTTGATAATGTTATTTGTTTCATGTTTAGGTATCAAAATGCAGTTCAGTGGTTTGAGTTAACACTTACTCATACTTCATCGTCCCCGAATGAAATGTGGGAACCAACAATGGTGAATCTTGGACACGCACTGCGGAAACTGAAGTAAGTGAAGACACTGCATCCCATTGTTATGTTTTAGTTTATAAGTCCACTGTCTTTCAACGCCTTTAGTCCCAAACAAGTTGGGGTGTCATTATATGCATGTGGACAGAAAAATGCAAGGACATGTAAAATGAAGAGTTGTATTTAGTTGACACATCAGCAGTTGCTCTGTAAACTTCTTAGGGCCTCTTTGGAACGCACGATTTAGAAACACGGAATAGGAAAAATATAGGAACCTGACAGGGTTGGCAGTGTAAATCAGAGGATTATAAAACATAAAAAAAACTACAGGAATAGTCATTTGAATGGTACTCAGGAAAAAACGTCTTGATCCTAAGCGGTTGAGTCTTAAAAAGAGGTTGGAGTGGATGTTCAAATTCCTATGGAAGGCATAGGAATCCATTCCATCAGAATTTGGGTGTCATCATTCCTTTGATCCATGGATTTTGAGTCGCTCGACTAGTCGCGACTAGTCGACGACTAGTCTATGAGTCGCAAAAATATGGTCGACTTAGCTTAGTGTCGACTCGCGACCCTGAGTCGCGACTAGTCACAACGCAGGCTCGACTTCTTCCGAGTCGCTGCCCCAGAGCGACTCACGCGACTCGAAAACCATGCTTTGATCCAATGGCAATCTGTAGGGAAAATTCTAATGGATCGGAATCCCATGAAGTTACTACAATCCAAAGACGGCCTTACCATCTACAAAATAAATGAGAAAAATATTTTTGGAGCTATTACTTGACTATGCATGAGTGCTTTTAAATCTGTGGTATTGTTGTAGAGCCAAAATGAAGTTATCAACCTTACCATAATTTACTTAATATACAACACATACATAGTGCCTAACATATTGTCATATTCTCACATATAGGAGCTTTTCTTTTGGATAAACTTCATCATTGGTATTTTGTTTCTTGTTGTGCATGGATCAGTATAACTAGGATGACTGGTACATTTTATTAGCTCTGATCAAAATGTCTTAAAAAAAGAGATCATGTTATTTCCCAACTAACACTATTGTTTCAACAGGCAATATAAGAAAGCAATATCATATTATGAAAAGGCGCTCACTTTTCCAACAAAAACTCTGAGTGCATTTTCTGGTCTTGCTTATACGTACCAACTTATGGTATTTCCCCGATCCTCTTTAATTTATCGTTTTGTAGAATGTTATTTCTACTGCAATGATATCCTCCTAATATATTATTGATAGAACCTGGAAGATGCAGTATGTTATCGATCATATCGCTTTGCTCATGAATAATTATTTTATATCCATAATGTTGAAACTTGAAAACTTAAGCTCATATGCAGCCATATGGTTCTGTTACAACTGCCTGTTTTGCACAAATGTGCGATATAGCTACAGGAACACTGCATTTCCGCAAAAGAACTTTACAGGGATTCGACGAGTATAGGGTGTTGTAGAGAGGGGAATGATGGGGCAGCAGTTAATGTTTGCGTCTGGGTTGGGCTTGTGCTGTAATTGGTAGTGTCTTTTAAGTTGGCCTATAAATTCTTATTTCCGAGTTGATGATCCTGAGAGTTGATTTTTTATCCAATAGAAATCGAGTACTTGCGCATTTTGAAGCTGTACAGAACTTGGTCGACTTAGAATTAGAAATAGTTATTTCTTGGGTGACTTAGAAATAACAACTCTATTCTTTCTACAACAACAACAACAAAGCCTTTAGTCCCAAACAAGTTGGGGTAGGCTAGAGGAGAAACCCATAAGATCTCGCGACCAACTCATGGTTCTGGCACATGGATAGCAAGCTTCCACGCACCCCTTTCCATGGCTAGTTTTTTGGTGATATTCCAATCCTTCAGATCTCTCTTTACTGATTCCTCCCATGTCAAGTTCAGTCTACCTTGACAGATCTCTCTTTACTGATTCCTCCCATGTCAAGTTCAGTCTACCTTGACCTCTCTTGACATTATCAGCACGCTTTAGCCGTCCGCTATGCACTGGAGCTTTTGGAGGCCTGCGCTGAATATGCCCAAACCATCTCAGACGATGTTGGACAAGCTTCTCTTCAATCGGTGCTACCCCAACTCTATTTTGTATATCATCATTCTGGACCCGGTCCTTCCTCATGTGGCCACACATCCATCTCAACATGCACATCTTCGCCACACCTAACTGATATGTTGCCTTTTAGTCTGCCAACACTCAGCTCCATACAACATTGCGGGTCGAACCGCCGTCTTATAGAACTTGTCTTTTAGCCTTTGTGGCACTCTCTTGTCGCAGAGAATGCCAGAGGTTTGGCGCCATCCATCCGGCTTTGATTCGATGGTTAACATCTTCATCAATACCCCATCCTTCAGCAACATTAACCCCAAATATCGAAAGGTGTCCTTCTGAGGCACCTCCTGCCCATCAAGGCCAACCTCCTCCTCGTGCCTGGTAGTACTGAAACCGCACCTCATGTACTCGGTAGTTCTACTAAGCGTAAAACCTTTCGATTCCAAGGTTTGTCTCCATAACTCTAACTTCCTGTTGACCCTCGTCCGACTATCGTTGACTAGCACAACATCATCCGCAAAGAGCATACACCATGGGATATCTCCTTGTATATCCCTTGTGACCTTATCCACCACCAAAGCAAAAAGATAAGGGCTCAAACCCCTGATGCAGTCCTATTTTAATCGGGAAGTCATCAATGTCGCCATCACTTGTTCGAACACTTGTCACAACATTATCGTACATGTCCTTGATGAGGGTAATGTACTTTGCTGGGACTTTGTGTTTCTTCAAGGCCCACCACATGACATTCCGCGGTATCTTATCATAGGCCTTCTCCAAGTCAACGAAGACCATATGCAAGTCCTTCTTTTGCTCCTTGTATCTCTCCATAAGTTGTCGTACCAAGAAAATGGCGTCCATGGTCGACCTCCCATGCATGAAACCAAACTGATTTTTGGTCACGCTTGTCATTCTTCTTTCTTCTTAAGCGGTGCTCAATGACTTTCCCATAGCTTCATTGTATGGCTCGTCAGCTTAATTCCACGGTAATTAGTACAACTCTGAACATCTCCTTGTTCTTGAAGATTGGCACTAATATACCCCGTCTCCATTCTTCTGGCATCTTGTTTGCCCGAAAAATGAGGTTGAAAAGCTTGGTTAGCCATACTATCGCTATGTCCCCGAGGCCTCTCCACACCTCAATGGGAATACAATCAGGGGCATCGCCTTGCCTCCTTTCATCCCTTTTAAAGGAGTAAATAGCATAAAACTACTACTTTACAGGCTATGGTTCCAAAAAACTACCGAATTTTAATTTTTCTCAGATAACTACCAAATGGGTGGTCGGCTGTTTCAAAAAACCCAAATCGTCGAGTGCTTAACTATTGACCGCGATTATGACAGGCCGGACCCACACCTAAACGAAGCGTTAGTTTGACCATTTGTTTGACCGTTAACTGACATGTGAGGCCCACATGTCAGTGTCTCTTCTCATCTAGCCATCTTCTTCTCCTCTCTGCCTCCCTTCTTCTCCTCTCTGCTTGCGAAGTACGCCGAAAAACAGGCATGGCCGCCAGCCACACTGCTGGCCCACGTCGCCGTCCCATGCCACGTCGCCCTCCCCCCTCCCCCCCTCCCCTGTTGCTGCTGGTTGGAGGCAGGAGCTCGCCGAAGCTCCTGGAGACAAGGAGCTCACCGGCCTCAATGGCCTCGTCCGCGGCGCGGGTCGCCGCCGCGCGCGCCGCCGTCGAGCTCCGGCTCGGGTCGCCGCGCCGCCGCGCGCCACCGGGAACCGCCTGGGGCGCCGCCTGCCATGGGGCTTCGCTCGGGTCACCGCGCCGCCGCCCGCCTTGGGGAGCCGCCTGGGGATCACCGCGCCGCCGCCCGCCATGGGGAGCCACCTGGGGGTCGCCGGCCGCCATGGGGCTGCCCGCCATGGGGAGCTGGCGCCCTCGCCAAGCGCAGAGGCTGGCCGCCCGCCATGGGGAGCTGGCGCCCTCGCCAACACGGGTAAGCTGCGAGCATAGAGAAGCAGGTAAGGCGGAGCAGCGGCCGGGGTTGAGCTCCGGTGATCACCGGTGGCGGACGGCGGGCGGCTCGCCGGGCAGAGGAGGCGCCATCGCGAGGTCCGGGCAGAGATGCGCCAATGGCTGCGTGATGTGGCAAGGACCCGATTGCTTTTTTACAAACTTACAGGGACCTGATTGCGTTTTTAAATATGTGTGTGGGCCCACCCCTAACGGTCAAACAAACGGTCAACAATCAGAGCTCTTACATGTGGGTCCGACATGTCATAATCATGATTAATCGTAAAGCACTTGACGATTTGGGTTTTTTGAAACAGCCGACCACCCGTTTGGTAGTTATTTGAGAAAAATTGAAAATTGGTAGTTTTTTGGAACCATAACCTGTAAAGTAGTAGTTTTATGCTATTTACTCCTTTTAAAGCCTCATTGACCTCAGACTCCTGGATTCGCCGCACAAAACGCCTGCTGGTATCATCAAAGGAGTCGTCCAGTTCAATGGTAGAATCTATCATTCTCCCCATTGAACAACTTGTCGAAGTACTCCCGCCATCTATGCTTTATCTCCTCGTCCTTCACCACGAGTTGGTCTGCTCCGACCTTGATGCATTTGACTTGGTCAATATCCCTTGTCTAATAAGTTAAAAAATACCAGGGATACTTCGAGATACATGTACCTCAGTGTACCCCCGCTCTTCTGTAGTGAGTGCCAACGATTAGATGTAACCGTGGACCAGTCCATCATCATGACAGGATGCCATTTGTAAGAACTTGAGAATGGTGGGGTACTTGGTTTCAAAAGACCCGGGTGGGTACTGTTTCCAGTCACTATTTTGGTGCAGGCCTATTCTGGTTGTAATTTAAGCTCACTAACAAACTGAAACAATCAGGCAGGAAGGAGTTTAGAGTTACACACCAATATGTGCACTTGAAATTTGGAAGGAAACAGTATTCTTTTAAAGGAAAACTCGTGGTTTCAAGAATGGGAACAATGTCCTTCACTTATCAGTCCAAGTTTGACACACTTTTTGACTGTTTGAGCTTAATAAGTAATGAGAGTCATCTATTTCTGTGTGCATATTACTTCTAATAATATTCATTTCAATATTACAGGATGATTTTGAAGCTGCCATAACTTACTACCACAAGGTGAGTTTTTAATGTTTAGCCTTGTTGATTGTAAACAAGAGGTTGGACTAGGATTTTACTCACCTCTGCTTTTTTTTCAGGCTCTATGGTTGAAACCAGACGACCAGTTTTGCACTGACATGCTAACATTAGCTCTTGAGACCAGCTGCCAAAGCACCGCTCGGAGAAAATAGTTTAGGCATGATAGCTGTTTGCAATTGCAAAAGCGCTGTTGTAACTTAAATGGGTGTTGCTCTGACATCAAATCCATTCATTTGTAGCCAATTGTTGTAAAGTCATATCTGTAGTATGTAATCGCTCTCAAGTTGATATGTAACCACCCAGACAGATTCTGTATTTGTGGTGCAGTATTGAGATTTTGCTGAAATTTTCTAATGCAATGTAAATATTACAGGTTCCTTTTCACAAGTAATGCTGTCCATGAATATCCTGTACTTTGTTTTGTTTTATTTATTTATTCCTCCCCCCTCTTATGTTGCGCAGTTCTGTGAACCCTGACACGGAATACTATCGTTTATTCGGGGGTTGACTAAAGTTCCTTTTGCAATTTCATTAATTAGCGTGGTAAGATGCATATAGATTCTTGTGCCCGTTTTTACTTCTTTTGGATTATTTTTTACAATAGCTTACCACATACCACGTGGTTAGATTCTTGTGTCCTTGGTAAGACTTGTCAGACTTGTTTGTTCGATTTTGACTGAGCTCAGGTCAAACTGAAGGGGTAATTTAGAGCCATTCTGAGCAAAGAAGTAGCGTTAAGTGTGCTCACTAATTCCAGTCTCATTGTGATTGAAACATTTTCATCATGTTTTTTTTTTAAATTTGAAACCACTCCGCACACGACAGTGCATGGGCAAAATCTGGACGATGTCCATCTAAAACGGCGCTGATTTGCGAAAAGATGCAATCCAACGGATGTTTTGATCCATCGTCTAGATTTCAGGTGAAAAATTTGTCGTCCCCATAGCACTGCTTTTTTTTTTATTGTGCGTGAAAATGTTTCTACTAGGAGCCTTTCCATGGTCTGTCCAATTATGAAATCTTTTTCTGTTTCTAGGAGGCTGTCGGGGGTTGTGCCTTAGGACGCAAAACGCGAGTTCATTAATAATTAACTTTTTTTTAGACAAATCATTAATAATTAACTAGTACTACTACTAGCAGTAGCATATGGCCATAACGAGATTTGAGAGTGCGGTCAGGCCAAAAAGGCGCTAACGAGACTTGCACCAGACTCCTCCACCCAGGGGAGGGGAGCCTGAGTTGGATTTGCATCGACCGACGCGTCGACCAAATGTGGGTTCGCTAGCTGACCAATGCACACAAAGGCGAACCAATCGAGTAGTACATCGCCACCTTCCGCCACCACCCAACCCAACCCAACCATCACGAGCGAGGAGGGGAAAATAAAAAAAAGAACGCCATCCGAGAAGGACCTGAGCCAAACCCACCCCCGCGGCCAGAGCCAGATCTCCTTCTCCTTCCTCCTCCGACTCCCTCTTCTATTTCTATTAAGAAGGAAGCAAGCAGGGCGCCACTCAGATCTCTCCGCCCCTTCCTCGCCTCGTGCCCCCCACCGCGCCTCTCGTCAACGCCGCCCCGCCCGAGGAGAGGAGGAAGGACGAGCGATGGCATCGCCGGCCGCGCGCGCGGCCTCGGCGCTCCTCCTCCTGCTCGCCCTCGCCGTCGCCAGCGTCCTCTCCGACGGCTCCGACCACCGCTACAAGCTCGGCGACCCCGTCCCGCTCTACGCCAACAAGGTCGGCCCCTTCCACAACCCCAGGTCAGCCAGATCTCCATCCCTCGCTCCCTCCAGATCCCTTTCGGTTCATTCCCTGTCCGCGCGTGGGGGGTCCTCGGATCCGTCGGGTTCCGCGGGAGAGTGCCCGTGCCGTGTATTGCTCCGGTCTGATGCCGGGGCGGAATGGTCTGGGTGCGAGGGTTTACGCCGCGTCACGATGGTTAGCACCGCCTGGTTTCGGAGGAGATCTGGCGGAGAGCTCCCGGGGTGGTCGATTGGGCGGCATCGCAACTGATTCACTGCACTCCGGATCTCCTTCACGTGGGCTTCTATTTATGTCCGCCTTCAGTGAAGTGTCGGTTGTTATTGGTTTGGGCGCCAATTTTGGATGTATCGAACGAACTTTTCTGTCTGCAGCGTTAGGAACCGGATCTGTTTGCTAAAGCAGATTTTTGCCCCTCTATAAACGCAAAATTCTCACGCCTTGCTTCCTTTCCTTGCAGCGAGACGTACCGCTACTTCGACCTCCCTTTCTGCTCCCCGGGTTAGTTGCTCACTACTCATTCCATTACTTGCTTGGTTTAGTAAGTTCTCTCTCAAACTATCTCATGCTTATTATGTGTGGCTTTAATTTCAGAGAAAGTGAAGGAGAAGAGCGAGGCCCTCGGCGAGGTCCTCAATGGGGATCGGTTGGTTGATGCGCCCTACAAGCTTGATTTCCGCACCGATCACGATTCCAAGGCCGTTTGCCCCAAGAAGCTTACCAAGGAGGACGTGGCCAAGTTCCGGAACGCCGTAGCCAAGGACTACTACTTCCAGATGTACTACGATGATCTCCCACTGTGGGGTTTCATCGGTAAGGTCGAGAAGGGAGGCAAGCCTGACCCGAGCGAGTGGAAGTACTACCTCTACAGGCACATTATCTTTGACATCCTCTACAACAACGACCGTGTCATTGAGATCAATGTGCATACCGACCAGAGTGCACTGGTTGACCTGACGGAGGACAAGGAGGTTAATGTGGACTTCCTTTACACTGTCAAGTGGAAGGAGACACCTACACCGTTCGAGAAGAGGATGGAGAAGTATTCCAGCTCCTCCAACATGCCGCATCACTTGGAGGTCCATTGGTTCTCCATTATAAATTCTTGTGTTACGGTCCTTCTCCTCACAGGGTTCTTGGCAACAATCCTCATGCGAGTTCTGAAGAATGATTTTGTGAAGTAAGTTTTAAGCAACTTCATTTTTTGTTAACAGCTAATTCGAGAAAGCTAAAAGTTATGGTATCTAATTCTAGATATGCTAGAGCAATGTAAATTTTTGCTCTATCCCTACTGCATTGCCATACATTACAGAAACACACAATCTCAAACTATAGGCTTTGCTTTATTCTCAGTTCTTACTGCAAATACTCATGATGCATTTCCATGCAACAAGTCTGAGATGCTGTTTAGGGCCTGTTTGATTCCTATGATTCCGATAACACAGGAATATATAAGAGTTTGGGATTGCAATGTCATGCCCACTTGAATCCTATGAGATTAAGTTTGCACCAAAGGTTGTTTGATTGCACCATGGAAAAAAACAAATGAATATTTTCAATAGGTTTCAAGTCAACGGATCAAGTCCTGCAAATCAAACAAAAGGAAAAATGTCCTAAGAATCTTTTGAATTAAAGAGTTGGTAGTCTTTTGGCGATCTATCATGGACATATATCTTAGCTTGTCGTGAATGGATATATTCTCTTACATCCATTATCCCATTCATCAATCCAGCGTAATTGCTTCCAGCCAGCTCCACCATGATTCTTCCAGTCCTTATTTCAGCCAGATGTTATAGAGCTGGCAAAAGTTACCGTCCCTAGATTCAATTAGGAAATAGATCTTATAGCCCCTGCCAAGTTTTTTCAGGTTTCCTTTAGCTCAATTTGGTATGGCTGGATTGTTTTGCATATCAGCTGGACGTGCTTCTTGAATGATGTGCAAATCTAGTATCTTTATAGCATTCACATACAAATGTTTGCCCAGAATGCAAGTAGGCAACCTATCGACTTGGTATTGGTTTTTACCTTTAGGCCTATGCTTGATCCTTTATATTGAATGATGGTCTGCAGTTGATGATGTAGGCCGCTACATGATGTATATTAAGTGTATGAAACAGATTACTTCATGGCCATATTCATAATTTGCCCATTGTATGATGTAATTTAGCAATGGTTTGACTGTGTTTTCCTCAGTTTTGGTCTTCTCTATTGGTATATTAAGAGCATCAACTGGATTTCTTCTCTATGTTTCTGAACATCATATATATTATTTGAAGGTATGCCCATGATGAGGAAGCAGCTGATGACCAAGAAGAGTCTGGATGGAAGTATATTCATGGTGATGTCTTCCGGTTCCCCAAGAACAAGTCATTGTTTTCGGCTGCTCTTGGCACTGGAACTCAACTCTTTGCTCTGTAAGTGCTGATGTATTATTTTTTGCCTTTTATACTATTACCATACCGTGTGTAAATAAAAATCATTTAGTTATCCCTTGTATTGCACATATCTAATGATCTTATTTGGACATGCAGAACAACCTTTATATTCCTGCTTGCACTCGTTGGAGTATTTTACCCTTACAATCGTGGTGCCCTTTTCACTGCATTGGTCGTCATCTATGCACTCACCTCAGGAATTGCTGGTTACATTGCAACCTCTTTCTATTGCCAGCTAGAGGGAACGAACTGGGTATGTGCTGCCTTTATAATTCTGTTATGTTGAGATTTTGAAAGCATGCATTATATTTGGTACAGTACTAATGCTAAAATTTTATGCTTGCATTTTCAGGTGAGGAACTTGCTATTAACCGGATGCCTGTTTTGCGGACCTCTCTTCCTGACTTTCTGTTTCTTGAACACTGTTGCCATTGCTTATAGTGCAACAGCAGCATTGCCGTTCGGCACCATCTGTGTCATTGTGCTGATCTGGACCTTAGTCACATTCCCTCTACTAGTTTTGGGAGGCATTGCTGGTAAAAACAGCAAGAGTGAATTCCAAGCTCCTTGCCGTACCACCAAATACCCTAGGGAGATTCCTCCGCTTCCCTGGTACCGGACAACAGTTCCGCAGATGGCTATGGCTGGATTTTTGCCTTTCAGCGCTATATATATCGAGCTCTACTACATCTTTGCTAGTGTTTGGGGCCACCGAATTTACACGATCTACAGCATTCTCTTCATAGTCTTCATCATCCTCCTTATCGTCACTGCCTTCATCACTGTTGCGCTGACATACTTCCAGCTTGCTGCTGAAGACCATGAGTGGTGGTGGAGGTACAGTCATTTTTTCTTATCATCATAGTTTTGGCACTGGAATTGCAGTTTATTATCTATATTATGACCTTAGTAAAGTTTGTTAGTACAACTCATGAGTTCCTGAAATCTGTTACAAGTCCTGAGCTGGAGACATGCTTTTTCAACCAGAAGTCATGTTCTTCCTATGTGTAAACGTTATGCATACCTTGTCATGGATAGTGCATATGTTGATATGCTACAGACTTGACATATACGTACCATATTAGCGTACATAGTTTTTTTTGTCTATGCAGATACATATTTAAATCTTTTATAAATGATTGTCCAGATAAAGTACTTACAATAATTGTATCCTATAATTTTGGATTTGTATTGTATCCGTTTTCCATGCTAGGCGAGCTCTGTTCTGGTTATTTGTTAAATGACCGATCAGACAAAGTATCAACACTTCTTAATGATGCCCATCTAACCAGTAGCCATTTTCGCTTTTGCCTTTTCTGTTGGAAAATCTTGTCATTGTTGTGCTGAACATTTTTTTTTTGTAAACTTTTCTAAACAGGTCATTCCTATGCGGAGGATCAACTGGATTTTTCGTCTATGGCTACTGTCTGTACTACTACTATGCTCGATCGGATATGTCTGGCTTCATGCAGACCTCTTTCTTCTTTGGGTACATGGCGTGCATCTGCTATGCATTCTTCCTGATGCTGGGTATGGTGGGCTTCCGTGCCGCCCTGTTCTTTGTTCGGCACATATACAAGTCGATCAAGTGTGAGTAAGTGTTGTTGGAGGAAGAAGAGCAGCAAGCAGAGTTGTACTCCTTTTTGGTGCCGCTAAGAAGTCCCAGTATAGAAAAGGTTAGCTCTCGCGTGCAACAGGAAGCAGCTAGAGATTGGCATGTTTGAGATTAGGCCATTATTCATAGGAAGAGGTAATGAACCTATAAAATTTCTTGTCATTGTGCGACCGGTATGATGAACCGTCTTTCCTTTGATCCCCCCCATGTATTATGTGACGTCCAGACAGTATTACTTTGTTGAACCATAACAGCCTATATAAATTTCTGTGCAAGTTCCTATGGCAGAATAACACACGTGTAGAGATGATGCCTCAAGGAAGGGCATGCCCAGTCGATCTGTACCGTTCTACTTGTATCCTATGCGTTCTGGTTATAATTGTCAGATTTTGAAACAGCATTTTCTTTAAAAACCTGGCAAAGTTTCTTCTGAAATTTACCCGTGTGTTAATTGTTGTTGTCATTGGTTTGCAAAACCATTGCCAAACACCTCTGAGGGCCCTCTTTATTTATTTGTTCATAACCATTTTTTCATAACATCGGTGCAGATTACAGAAGCAATCATGATGTAGGAAATGTCAAATCTGAGAGAAAAAGGAAAACATAAAGGAGAAATCAACGCTACTCCGTGTTACTCTGGCGGCATCTTTAGAAAAATGCCATGGAATTAATGGAGTAGTGTGACATTTCAACTGCTGCTTTGCTTATTTTTGGCTAAAGCATGTTGATGCAGGCATGGACTTGGCTGTGGCCTCGTGCCGGTTCTAGCAGGATGGCATGATCAGCGCCTTTCTTTCTTTTCGAGAGCCGCATCGCCGGAGTAGATCGATTGCACACGGCAACGCCCAAATCGTAAAAACGGACGCAGAAAACACGCTGCATCTAGACTAAAAACACCCAAAATTTCCGCATCTCTAATCGGCCAAAAGCTTGCACTGACCCGAGGAGCTCAACCACACTCCTACCACTACCAGTGACCTGAGGCACGTCTCATGCCGTCAACGCCTCGGAAGAGCGCATATATGTGGCTTATCCCGCAGACTGGACTCCCACAGGATTAATTTCAGGCACGCCTCCCGCTGCAACCGACCCGAGTCCTTCCACCCTGCTTCAGAGTCTCGCCTCTCAGCCCAACCCACAGGTCCCAACTCAAACCATGGGCGCCGGCGACAAGACGGCCGCGGGCATGCCGCGCATCGGCATGGGCACGGCGGTGCAGGGGCCCAAGGCGGACCCCATCCGCCGCGCCGTCCTCCGGGCCATCCAGATAGGGTACCGCCACTTCGACACGGCCGCGCACTACGAGACCGAGGCCCCCATCGGCGAGGCCGCCGCCGAGGCCGTGCGCTCCGGCGCCGTCGCCTCCCGGGATGAGCTCTTCATCACCTCCAAGCTCTGGTGCAGCGACGCGCACCGCGACAGGGTCGTCCCCGCCCTCAGGCAGACGCTCCGGTACGGTGCCCATCTCCTCCTCTTCCTCAAATTTCGCTTGGATTGCATGATAATCAGAAGTTTGTGCTCTACGGTCGGTCGTGTAGCACTTAGATAGTAGTATTACATCTATTCTGTTTGTGATTAATTGTGGCCTACAATACATGGAACCAATTGTCAATTTGAACAATTGCCGCTGAAGCAAAACCTAGAAAATACTGAAGAGAGACATACATAATAGTACTACTTTCTACGGTAGATGTAATACTACATGGGACCAATTGCATAGTGTACTCCAACTGACCTCTTGAAAACCACCGGGAAGGAGTGAAGTGGGTTTGACAGGCATGCCGGGTACTAGTCTCCTAGCCACCTACGCTGGTCTCGAGGCCGTAAGATTGTCACTTTGATGTGCACCTATCTTTCAGGCATAGCTGTTGAGCCCACACATCAACGGTGTCGGTCCAAGTTCCAACAAACGTGGATCCTTCTCGCACCACACTGATCTGATCTGACAACCTGAACAAGAAACCCAGTAGAAATTCACTGTCGCGTAAAGCCAACATTGCAATTCTCAGAAGACACAACTAGCTGGAGTAAGCTAGCTTAGCTAGCTCCAAATACAGATCAAATCAGTCCTGTCGTGCATCATCGATATCCTCTCTCACACCCTCACGGGCACCGAACCCAACATTGCAAGTGCACTGTTGCGCCATCCTGTAACTGATCTACTATTATTGGTTAGCAGTGATGGCCTCTGACAGGAATTACTTAACCACGGTGCATCCACGTAATGAATGACACTGCAGGAATCTCCAGATGGAGTACGTGGACCTGTACCTTGTCCACTGGCCGGTGTCCATGAAGCCCGGGCGGTTCAAGGCCCCCTTCACGGCCGAGGACTTCGTGCCGTTCGACATGCGGGCCGTGTGGGAGGCCATGGAGGAGTGCCACAGGCTGGGCCTCGCCAAGGCCATCGGCGTCGCCAATTTCTCCTGCAAGAAGCTGGAGACCCTCCTCTCCTTCGCCACCATCCCTCCCACCGTCAATCAGGTCACCATACATCCCTACATACAGTATATCTAATTGATTTTGTTCATAAAAAATACAAGTAGATCATACCAAGTGTGAAGTGACTGGTCATTTTGCAGGTGGAGGTGAACCCGGTGTGGCAGCAGAGGAAGCTGAGGGAGTTCTGCAGAGGCAAGGGCATCCAGCTGTGCGCCTACTCGCCGCTGGGAGCCAAGGGCACGCACTGGGGCAGCGACGCCGTGATGGACGCCGGCGTCCTGCAGGAGATCGCCGCGTCCAGGGGCAAGAGCGTGGCGCAGGTGTGCCTGAGGTGGGTGTACGAGCAGGGGGACTGCCTCATCGTCAAGAGCTTCGACGAGGCCCGGATGCGGGAGAACCTGGACGTGGACGGCTGGGAGCTCACGGAGGAGGAGCGCCGCCGGATCGCCGAGATCCCGCAGCGCAAGATCAACCTCGGCAAGCGATACGTGTCCGAGCACGGGCCGTACAAGTCCCTCGAGGAGCTCTGGGACGGCGAGATATGAGTAGCCAGTGGAGACCGACTGGCCGGCCGTACGTACGTACCACGAGCGGTTGTATGTCGGATGTCATCCTTGGCCATTGATGGCTGGTTGATCGGGGGACAGCTTTGCACCGATTTCCCTTGGAATAAAAGGATGTTCTGTATTGTGTTTCAATGAATAAATCAAGATGTTTATGCCTACTTGGCACGGTTGTTGTTCCAGGGGCAGAGAGGCAGCGGCGTCGGGTTTCATCATGAGCCGGGTGCCGCATGCATGCGCTCGACGCAAGCATCTGCTAGGACGTGATCAAGCAACTGAACCGCTTGCCAGGCTCCTCATAATGTGGGGGCAGAGCAGCCCACTGCCGGCTAGCCGCCGTCGTGCCAACCGGCCGGGCCCGACAATGCCGGCGAAGTGCCGTGCGGGGCGCAGCCCTTTAGCTAGCTCTTGTTTCTCTGTCAGGAACCTGATCTTGTGTAGTGCTAGTGACTTTAGTCCTACCTCGAATATGAGAGGAGGCTAGGACCTTCTTATAAGGGAGAGTGCCACACTTCCTTTAGGCCCGATCTTTTAGGGTGTGGTGGGCTCTCTACTTGTAGTGGAGTGTCTGATTTGCACCGAAAATGTCCAAACATATGCCAATGGACTGGAAGCTAGGCCTAGGTTGTTAACAAGTGGTATTGGAGATGGTTCCCGCGCCATCGGCAGGGGGCTTCCCTAGGGGGTGGGGTGTCAGGAACCTCACATTGGGCAGTGCTAGTGACTTTAGTCCCACCTTGAATATGAGAGAAGGCCATGACCTCTTTATAAATGAGAGTGCCACACTTTCTATAGGCCGTTTTTTTGGGATGTGGTGGGTTCTTCGCTTATAGTGAAGTGTCCGATGAGCACCGGAGACGTGCAAACATATGCCGATAGACCGGAAGCCGGGTCTGGGCTGCTAACATTCTCTCTCCCTCTCTGTGTGAGAAACTACACGTTTGTTATATTTTTGAAATATAACAAATATAAACGAACCCCAAAAATTCAGTACTACTGCTAGTCTGCTACTACCCCTTTCGGCACCTGAAATACTCCGTTGCTAAAGTCCATGTCTGTTAGTTCTGAACATTACGAGAATTCAAACAAAAAAGGGCATACACCAAGCATAAGTCTTTGCTAGTTCCATTGCACATTTGCTATATTTTTGAAGAAAAACCTCAAGAGGCCAACAAGTCAGGAGTAAGAGCATCTACAATTGGATTTGCCAAATCTGGCCCCGTATACGCCCGCATAACCTAGCGGAGGATCCGCCCGGACTTGAAACCTGTCAGTCCCTAAATCCTCGCTTCCATAGCCGCACGCGTATCTCATATCCAGCATCCCATATCTATACAAAATCATGCAACGTAGTATGTAGATCACCAAACGATCAAAATCGACAGGAAACAAACATATAAACCGATACCAAATGGGCATAATTCACATAACATCATCAAAAGATCACCAAACGGGCATAATTCACACAGTTCAATGACTCGACACGTTCTAACTAGATACTAGAGCTAGATTATATAAAAGGAGAAAGGGCCGAGCTTCACCACTTCCTCGCCGACCCTTGCCCTTTCGGTCGCCGGCGCTGTTGTAGGCGTCTACGACAGGAGATGGGTCGACTTCGTAGTCGGACCCGTCGGAGGAGGACGAATCGGAGATGACGATGTAGCCCTGCAAGCACCGGACGATGCGGTCCTGCTTGCGCTTGAGCTTGGCCACCCTCCGCCACCTCCCGCTCGGACTGCTCAATGCCGAGCCGGAGCTGCTAGGCGTTGGTCATCCGTCTCCACCGTGGTAAGTGATCGAGGGTACACCGACTGGAGGAGACACTCCTCCTCGTCGGGCACCGGCATCACGCGGCGGCAGCGGGCAGACTGAGCAGCCGCTTCAGATGCGCCCCATCTCCTTTGCTCTCTGCCTCTTGCGGCGGGCGGCGCATGCCTCCGACTCCGAAGTCCGCATCCTCGGCCCCGTCGGAGCGGGCACTAGAACCCACCGCTGCCCGCGCGGAGCAGCGGCCGGAGGTGGAGGAGGCCGTCGGGCAGCCCGCGCCGATTTGGCAGCCCTCGCCGATTTGGCAGCCCTCGCAGATTCGCGTGCGGGGCAGGAAGGGCCGACGCCGGCGTCGGCGCTGCGGTGACGGGTGATAGCTGGCGTGGCACCTGACCCGGAGCTGTCACCCTTATCGACCCGCGATCGCTCGAGCGTGAACGGAGCGCCAACTCGTCCTCGTCTCCAGAGCTGCCGGTGCTCTACATGGTCGACGACGCTCGGGATTAGACGGATTGGGGAAAGGGAAGCATCGGGGAGCGAAACGGATCGGAGTGAAGTGAGCCTAGGGTTTGCTCCGGAGGGGGATTTTCTGGGGTTGGGGTGGGCTGGGCGGATGCGCCGGGCGCGCCCGGGCCTCCTCATATCCTCCCTAGATTTAGACTGAATATGAGGGGTGCTGGTTAGCCCGGACGTTTTAGGACGGTTTGAGGCGTCCGATTGGATCGGTTTTTTATGACCGGTCACTGACCGGACAGCCTGTCCGTGCGTTTGAGACAGGTTTAAGAGGTCCGGCTGCAGATGCTCTGACAAATCAAATACTCCAAGGTCCAAACTAGGTTCCCCTTTCAATCGTCTGCGACTTAGAGGGTGTTTGGTTTCAGGGATTTTTTTGTGTTGGGATTAAAAAATCCCTAGCAAACCAAACAGAGGGGACTTTTTTGGGATTTTTTGCTAAAAGTCTTTATAAGCACCTCTTTGATAGTCTTTTTTAAAAAGTCATAGGAACTAGAAAAAGTCATTGGACTAGAAAACCAAACGCCACCTTAATTACTCAAGTTACTGAATGCATTCAAGAATAAGCATGGGTTGCTTCAATGCCTAGAAACGCCAAGTTCTTACTTTTGACCCGGACCAAAGTTTACAGACGGAATCATGAGGCAAGGCTCAGGCCCCAAGGGTAAACCGGTGATGGAGCATATTCGCTTCTCTTTATTACTGCTGCAGTAAAAGTGGCATCCATTGCGTGTGCTTTTGGTTTTAACTGGGGACTACCGGTCGCAGGGAATTCAGCACCGGGCGAAATGGATTGCAGGTGCTGACCGACCCGACCGACTCGTGCGGTAAAAGCTGTTCACGTTAAGGACGCACGCAGGCCAGGAGTAAAGGCATTTTTTGGTTCCTTTTGCAAAAGAACTTTTTTCAGCCACCCACTGATGCTGCTGCTGGTAGCCTCTGATGCACTGCTGCCCGAGCCAGCAACCACACGTACACTTTGGAGGAGAATGTGTTTTTACTGTGGGAGGGATCGATTCTATAGTAAGAAAAACACAACGGAATTGGGATGATTCTCTCAAAATAGGCTTTTGCCCCGTTTTATAAATAGAACAACCATCACGTCCATACGATGAGTAGCAAATCACCGAGATAAAAAAGTCCGTTAGTGGCATCAGGGCAACTACAGTACTGAGAAGAGTGCCAAGCAATCGGAACTTCAGAAAAGGAACACCCCCACCCCCACCGTATGGGTGTGGCAGGATACTACGGCATGAAACCGATATGGGACCAGGAGGACAAAAAAAGCAGTAGCCGCAGGTGGGAAACCGGCCTTTAATGAAATCAGGGTCGAATACACTAAAGACTACTTGCAGTCACGTGCAAGGAGGCGTGACGACAGGACATATTACTCTGAAAACTCACATGACGAAGAACTATATCGTGTGATGTTAAATGCTTCCAAGATCCCTGGAAGGTTCTACAGGAACTCATGGCCATGTGACATTCTGTCCGATGCTCTAGAAACAAAAGAGCCCCCTGGCCATGCAAGGGGTATATGTGTCGATGTCTCGCCCAAGAGGGCTTTCACACTCAGCAAAGAAGAGAGGCTCAGCATGAAAAAAGCGAGGAGTGAAATGAAGCAGAATTAATTGTATGAAAGGTTGAGGAGGGACATGTATCTGAGGCTTCGAAAGGAAATTGAGGAGTCAATGATGATGCAAGAAGACTCTAACACTGACAGATAACCAACAGATGGGAGGGGAGGCGGGCATGGAGGATGCTACCTACTGAGCGACAAGACCACACAAGAGTAGTTGTGCATCAGCTGACCCCAGCGACACTGAGACTGCAGCTGCGCATGATGATACTATATCTGATCTATCTGGAATGAAAGACAAACTGAGAGGCGTGCTTGCACATTATGAAGGTACGTTAAAATGTGCAACAACCTGAGTTTGCCCCCCCTTCTTGGAAGGAGCCTCTTGTTGGACAATATGCCATTGAAGTCGGGATGTGTGAAGTGCTACGAGACTGAAGTAAAGCCTGTATTCAATGAATTTGCCCTGAAGAATTTCCTAGGGGACTTTGATGAGTAGAAGACCTTGGGAGAAACACTGTTACATCACATGCAGTGGCCATGAAAGGAAATAGACTTCATGGATGAGATACCTGAAGCCGTGCCAAGAGCAACCAATGTCACCCTTCAACTGGTGACTTTCTCCTTGCCACAGCAGCTCTCGCCTGCTTCCCCCAAGAAACCTAATACTCGTAATCCGACGGCTGATGCATCAACCTGTGATCAGCCCGCCCGACTTTGTGCCGTACAGGCCATGTCATCGTCCGCCCCAGAGAAGCCACTGGCAAGGCCTACAACAGCTGGAGACGCACCACCGGTTCAGATGCCGAAAGCTGAAGCAGGAGGGGGAGACTCAGTGACACCGCATGCTCAGCAGACAAACCTGGTGGAAAGGACTGCTAAGCAGTCCGATGCTTCGGAACCGCCGGCTAAGCAGTCCGAAGGTCCAGAACCAGAACCGACGGTTCATCACTCCATCCGTTCGCAACCGCGTGATCAACATACCAATGCGTCGGCACTGCCTGCTCAACAAAATAACGCGTTGGCACACCCTTCTTAACACACAGACAAGTTGGCAGCACCTACGCAGAAACCCGACATAGCTTCAATGCCTGGTCAGCAGTCCGATGCCTCTGCTCCTACAGCCCAGCAGTCCATCACAGTAGCAGCGCCAGCTCAGCAGTCCGACGTAGCTAAACTGTCTACTCAGTAGTCCATCACAGCTTCACCGTCTGCTCGGCACTCCGCGTTTCAACCATCTAGACCTTGCACCAGAAGTGCTCCAAGTACCAAGAAGGAAGTGGGCAAAAATGCTGCACCTATGAGGAGGCGGGCCCCGAGGCCGAGGAGGAATGAGAACGATAGCCTCTTACTTAAGGCACTCATCGCCCAGAACCAAATTACCAGTAAGTTGTTTCAATCGGAGAGTAATATTGTTTATGACAACATGGATGATGCAGAGCTCAATGCGACGCTTGCTAAAAATAAAGCAGGCGTACTTGAAGCACACAATTACGTCCATGGCCAACCATTTCTTGTTGGTGAATACTTTGATGAGTGCAGTTCCAGTTGCCGCACGTACATAAATATTGCATGGATCAAATGTCAACATGTCATCATGCTCTGCTAGTCCACTATAACAACAATCATTTCCATCATGATCCGAGTTCCATCACTATGGGTTTTGAGGACTTACATCTCTTCTTCAACTTCAACGTGCTCGATGCCACTCTTGTTAGATGCCTGATTTTGTAAGTACTTAATAAACTTTGATCAACTTCTCCATACAAGGCTGTAAACGATAAACTAACTATACTTTATTCCTCTCAGGGGATTGATCGCGCGGAGAAGAAAAAGGTAGAGTGTGTATTTCATAGATCCTGCATTAGGAAATGGCACAATATTACATGCAAAGGATGAACGGGAGTGGGCCATTAACAAGGTTGCCCGTATCTTCGAAAACACTTCCCATGCAGACTTATTTCTCTTGCCATATCATGAAGGATAAGTCAAATAAACAACCACGCATACACTGATTGTCTTTCAGATTTCGACATAGTTCGTAAGTTCATGATTTTCTTAATCTGTAGCAATCATTGGATCTTGGTATTCATTGTTCCAAAGAAGAACATAGTTTACTACCTGGATTATCGCAGAGAGTCAATAAAGCCTCAGGATCTGACGCATCTTCAGCAATTCATGGATAGGTATTGAATTCTATGATGTTGAAATTAATTTGCATTCATATATAGTTCAAGAATTGAGTATGTGAAAATTCATCTTCATTTGTAGTGTGTTGGCATTGCGGAAAAGAAAATAAGGGAACCTATTCAAGAGGGAACTACCTCTGCAACACGATATCGTTTCTCCGGTAAGACACCGAAATCCATTATTTTCGGAAAATGCATCCAATAGTTTGCAAATACCTTTTCTTACGCTAGTCAAATGTTCAAGTTTCTAAATAAACCTCTTTCTATTTCTGTCCAAAGAAGAAAAAATACATCTAACACTGGTTTGATTGTTCCAAACAGGGCAAATACATGACTAATTTTGTACAAAAAATTCAGTGTCCTCAGCAACAAGCAGGGACCAACCTTTGTGGATACTATATTTGCAGACACATGATCCCCATATGAAAATCTGCTAATTGTTGTGAAGATGCCCGCAAATTAGTACCAGTAAGTATCTTAATTAATATCTTCTACTCCATTCATATGCAACATTCTGATCTTAAAAGTCCTGTAGCTCATCTTTGAACCGAGAACCCCTGAACCGCTCCCTACTGGTGAATTGCTGATGGTTATGAGATTTATCAACAACTTCTTCCTAAATCACTTCATCAAGCCTACTGGTGATAATGAAGATTTCCGCATGGCTTCTCCTGAAACAATGTGTAAGAGTTAGCTGCTAAACATATACACATGGATCCATTGTTTTCCATGTGATGAGGTCTTCGTATTTCATAAACTATGATTAATTATGTACTGCATATGTTGAAAAATCATTGGAATTTAGCTATCATTTGTTCAATTGCATATTGTTGCGAATTTTGATGGATGTTCTTACCGTGGACACTATTTGTTCAATTGATATTGTGGCGAATTTGCTTTTTGCATGCCGATTCAAATGTGATATTTTTGCTTTAACTGGCCATTGATGTGCACACGGTTCAAATAAATGAGTGTGTGCAATCCAGAACAGAGAGCACACGTCAATCATAGCGGAACCGTCGTTGATACACAACAAATTGCAGACGATTTGCAGCACATCTATGTGTGCTTAGGGGCTCCCGAACCATTTGTGATAGCACATTATCACACATGAGAGCTTATAGTAAACCTGCCCAATGCAAAATGCAATGCCACTCATAAATTGTTTAGGAAACATGTGAGATCCCGAATGGAAAGCACACGTCACTCATACGACAAGCGTCAGTGATACACAACAAATCGTAGATGATTTACATCACTTGTATGTGTGCGAAGGGGCTCCTGAACCGTTTGTGGTATATCACACACGGTAATTGTTTGGGAAACATGTGCGATGGTGTTATGCATGGCAGGCGATTTCTGGAGAATATGCGTGTGCGATGGGGCACATATCGCACATAGTTCCTCTGATGGCCCATGTGCGTTAGATATTGTTTAAAAAACAGTCCAGTATGAAACACCATTTGGTTTCACCGTGTCATTAGAAACGTTTGATCACCAATCCCACATGTGTGCCAGAATGTGGTGCGTGCAATATGTTGCTGCATTGCATACGATTACATTTGGCAACATGTTTGCACCATCACTCCTTATCCTCAACGATATTTGGGTCGTGTGGGAAGGACCCCCTATCACACACACTAGCAAGGCGATGGTTTAAAATGCCATCATGGAAAGGGGTTAAAAACCGTTTGTATAGCAACTTGTTGTACCAGTGCCTTATGTGCAGTTCTGTCTCCCGCGTGGTGTCCTCTGTATGCCTCAGAATGACACTTCCATAGGATTTTCTCCTGTTCATGCTCAGGTACACAACAACACCATCTAATATTTCTTTATATAGATGTGGGTCATCCCAAAAGTAATGTCTTAAATCAGACAAAAAGTTTTTTCTTTTGTTGGTATATGTAGCTAGGTATTATATATATTTAGCAACAATGTAATTAGCATAATCTGCGTACCAAGGATTATTACAAGAAGAAGAAGCATTTACAACAGCTAATTTCTCATCAGCAAAACTATGATTAATAGGCAATGGGTCATCAAGAACATTTTCCATCCTAGAAAAGTTATCTGCTAGAGGAGTTTCAGCTCCTTTTATATCAACAATATGCAAATCAAACTATTGTATAGCAGTATGCCCGGTGTCAATAGTAACTTTAGAATCAATAATATAAGGTCTAAGTTTCTTTGAGCACTGTCTAGAGTTTTACCAGCATAATGGATAACATTCAATTTCTTATTAACTCATTGTCTTAGAACAACACCAATAGCATAATCACTAGCATCACACATAATTTCATAGGGTAGTTTCCAATCAGGTGGTTGAATAATGGATGCAGAAATTAAGGATTTCTTGAATATTTCAAAGGCTTCTACACAATCACCATAAAAACAAACGGAACATCCTTTTGCAAAAGATTAGTAAGAGGCATAGAAACCAACATGACCTAGGAAACTTCTTATACCTTTGATATCTTTAGGACATGGAGTTTTCTTAATTGCATCCATTTTTGCTTTATCCACTTCAATATATTTTCAAAAATTTTATGCCCAAGGACTATACCTTCATTCACCATAAAGTGGCACTTCTTCCAATTCAAGACAAGATTAGTTTCTTTGTACCTCTGCAAAACTCGATCAAGGTTGCTTAAGCAATCATCAAAAGAGTACCATAAACTAAAAAATCATCCATGATTACCTCAATAATCTTTTCACAATAATCAGAGAATATAGCAGTCATACATCTTTGAAAGGTAGCAGGTGCATTGCATAAACCAAAAGGCAT
Source organism: Triticum aestivum (assembly GCF_018294505.1). Taxonomy (NCBI): domain Eukaryota; kingdom Viridiplantae; phylum Streptophyta; class Magnoliopsida; order Poales; family Poaceae; genus Triticum; species Triticum aestivum. The sequence goes on along the minus strand of NC_057804.1, from coordinate 481,838,810 downwards.
ACGTCTATAAGCATATGTTCCGAAAGGACAGGTAAAGGTGGTTTTCTCTTGATCTTCTTTTGATACAGATGTTTGAGAATAACCATCTAAGAAGGAAAAGTGTGTGTGCTTAGATAATCTTTCTAACATTTGATCAATAAAGGGAAAGGGGTAATGATCTTTTCTAGTAGCTTTATTTAGTTTCCTGAAATTAGTTACCATCCTATAACCAGTTACAATTCTTTGCGGGATAAGTTCATTTTATCATTAGGAACAATAGTAATGCCTCCATTCATAGGGATACAATGAATAAGACTTACCCATCTACTATTAGATATAGGATAAATTATACCTACTTCAAGAAGCTTTAATATTTCAGTTCTTATCACATCCTTCATCTTAGGATTTAAGCGTCGTTGATGATCAACGACTGGTTTAGCATCAGGTTCCATATTAATCTTGTGTTGACATAAAGTGGGACTAAGAAGTTGTGCGACAGCTACAAAGTAGGAATTTAATAAAAAATAATAAAATAAAGATATAAAAACAAGAACTAATCCCAGCGAAAAGGCAGAATAAATGGGGTTGGTAAGTAATACTACTCCTAGACCCGAAAATCCGTTGGCGTGCCCGGGCTCGCCTGCTCACGATATCGCGGGGCGTTCATCAGCCTGGGATATGAAGCGCGTGCAGTATTTTAGGATAGTAGACGACGGGTAATTAATGCGAGACGTGGACGATGAGAGATGACGTTTGTACGGCGCGGGGCGACCGACGTCCAAGCAGCAGCGGCGACGTTATGTCCCGTAGAAACGTGTAACGGAGGTCCAGATGGGGTCGTCACTACCAGCTACCACGGGGGGCCAGTCTGGACCAATCGATCCCCAAATCAAAGAGCAAACCCTAAGACATATGCGGCAGATCCCCAAATCCGGAGCAAGGTACAGCAGTGCGAGAGGAGATGGCAGATGCAAATAAAGGTGGTGATCCGGCGCCCCTACCAATCAGGACTTTCCCGCAATAACAACGTAAGCATCTAGTTTCTGCATCGCTCTCGCCGGATCCGTTGAATATCTCATTTCTTAGCTTTTTTCGCCGGTCAAATTCAGCTGTCCCGCGGGGGATGCGATGTCTACCGGTGACAGCAAGGCTACGCCGACCATCTCGCTTCGCTTGGCCCTGCCGCACCACAATTGACGCAAATCCAGCCACCGGAGGAGCAAGGCGGACAAGGACTGGGAGTTCAAGATATGCAGCTGCCGCATGCACCACATGGGCAGCAGAATGGCTTGCCGGAGGGCATGCGGTTCATTCTTCAGTCAGTGCAGTTGCAGGATACATTCTCGCCGCGCTCCCTCCTGCTGGGCGCCAGGGGACCGCTGGTGTTGATGCTGCATCCATCAATTTGGTAGTCTCTGTGGTGAACCTCGTCATTGGCGTTGCAATCCTTGTGTTGGTGGTGGCCGATGTGGTCATGCGTGTGCTTGCTTAGGTGTTAGCTGTGATGAAGGGAATCCTAGTTTAGCTGTCAAGTATATCAAATCATGTAGATGCAGCTGGAGTGGGTGTTTGCTGATGGCGTACCTTTTGTAGCGACCAGGTTTAAGTGTGTGCTGTACCCTTGGTTTGTGCAACTAATATTCATAATGAAAGTGTGTTTGTTGGCTTAGTATGCATGAAATTAAAGGTTAAGTTTGATGGTCATCTTTAAAAAAAATAACAAAAGCAAAATCGTCAGGTGGTTGGAGGCAAGACGTATTTGTCAAATTAATCCAATTAAGCGACAGTCATGCATCCTTTTTTGTAAGTGGTAGTACAAATTGGTTTAGTCATGTAGGTAGTCAGTGATGCATCCCTTTTTTTGTGCTCTGATTTTGTGTTTCTTGTCATGTTTTCGTGTTTTTTTGTGTGTGATGCAGCGGGGCAAGGTACAAAACAGAGGACTGTATCCATGGTGGCCCGTCGTCTTGTTATGTGTGATGACGAAGGTATTGTTGCTATGTAAATCGCTTATAGTAAAATGTGTGGATGTCATAGTGAGCTGAAAGTGTACAGTTTTTCTTTTTGTAGTTTACGATGCCAACCTTGTGTGATGCAGGTGGTAGCTGTATGAAGGATTGTAGAAACCAGAATGCAGGGAAGAGGCCTTGTGTTGTTCAATCTGGCATGAGAGGTGTGTTTATGTGTCCTTTTTGTTGGCCTCCCCTTTTTTTCAGACACGAGACCGAATGATGTAAAAAAGTTCATTCTAGCATGAGAGCACAGAACCGAATCAAGGACAGCCTAACGGTTTTACAAATTTTTTTTTCATGCAGATTCATATTTGAAGACATTAAATCTTGATGATGCGGCCCTGTGTATAACAATCCTGTGAAGGAGCACCGAGCCATTGAGGACAAAAACATTATGTTGGACAGAATTACAATTTATGCCTAAGCAGTGCTCGACACCGTCCGTTCTTTCTAAGACAATGGCGATCCAGAGCCAAATGTTGTTTATTTTGGGCAGACGGAGGCTAAGTTGCCTAAAAGGAGGTATGTCATGTCAGCAAGTTTCACTGGCAATGGTTAAGTGGTTGCCTCCCGCAGCCCCCACCAATCCCATTGGTGAATAAGTTCCACACATGGATATTTGGAGGCAATGATTTTTACATGGACAAGTATTGAAACTAGCGGCTAATCATAGAGGGTCACATTTTTTTGTGTGGGAAACATGTTTCATGCTGCTTTGAAAAAACATATTTATTAAGAGGGAGTGTCTCAATCATTTTACATGTTGATGTTACAGCAAAGCAGCTGGCACTGGGTGCATGATACATTTTTCTATTTTGGCGACACCAATATCTAAATTGTGGCTGTTTTTTTGTCTTATAAAGTGTATGGTTTGTTCACGCACACCCGAGGTTTCTGAGGGTGAACGCTGTATGTGTTCACCAGCAGATGCTCAGGGTGCATCGACTTGATCACGAGGTAGCTGCACTTGCTTTGAGGAGGTTTCATCAGATTGATGTGGGCGCACAATCTGTCAATAAGTACATGTGGCGGGAAGTGCTCGAACCTGATTTCTCGGTTAGTAGATGTTCTTTTGCCCCTATCTTGCATTTGTTTTCAATAGACACATGCTCTTGCAGGGGAGAAAGTTTTGTACATAAAAGCGGTACAACTCCAACTTGCACACGCCAATCATGACATCACGGCATGAAGCACACGCACGCACGCACCTGATGCAATTGTTTTATCATTGCAGTTTTTCGTTCCTGTCATTCTTGAGCATGGATGGGTTGCATACATGTGGGATATGCTCAAGGAGATTCATATACTGGACCCATTATGTGTTCAAGTTGCAGGAGTAGAGCAGAGGCATATTGTCCACCAAGAGGCTGTGTTGCAGTTACACACAACATTATTCAGTTGCCTCAATGATTTTTTTCCGAAATGGCATTGTCCATCCGAGAAATGGAAGTGCAGGTTCCCTAAGATAACATGTGACATCTTCTCAAGGTAGATGAAGAAATTCTAACTGTAAAACTGTGTGCTCCCTAAGCCCTTTCCAATTTTCGGAATGCAACTTTTGAAGAATCATGTGTTTGTTGGGTTGCCTTTCATTTTTTCAGGGATGAGTCAGGATATACGAACTACATACGCAGTGTCGAACACATATACCTCTTGGTCCAGCCGGGCACCTGAGGATCGTCTTTGCCAGTTGACTGCTCTGAGTTTGGCGCTGACAGGGCCGTCCCCTTGCAAGTACTGTTTAAATCCGCTTCTACTGTCAGTGTTGAGTCATCCGCATCATTCATACTGGACTTAGAGGGGGTACAGATTAGAGTTTCAGTGGGTTCCCTGCGGACCATGGAGTTGCCGCCGGCTAGATCCAGCATGGGAAACCCATGGAAAACGACGTTACTCTATGACATGTTACATACCGTTTCGAGGCGGACATGTACCAACAGAGCAGACAGAAGCTGGGCGTGAAGTTACCCCCGTTTTCACGGCGGCGTCTCCGTATGATCCCATTCAATGATCGCATCACACCTTCCTCTGTACGCCCTTATTGATTACATGCATGCACGTGTCACTGCCTTATTGGCACACCTACCAGGACCAGGCGAGCCCGGGCACTCTATCGCCGCTCTCCTCCTAGACCCCCTAGTAGAAGAACAAATCCCCCAAATAGCATAAGAATCTCATCTATTGGTCCAGTTAAATCCATTATGGATAAAAATAAATTAATAGTATAAAATTTTTCATGAACTAACTAAAACTAAAGGATTCAAGGAAGGAAAAAAGGATTAGGGTATTTTGTGTGTGTATAAACTGTATAGTTAGAAATTATATTATATCACGAAATTATAATGCCCTTAAGATCATCAAGAGTATATCCAATAGCAGTACGATGCTTTCCTCAGAGTTTTAAGTAATCTCCTTTTTTCATACTCTGAAAGGTTAGCCAAAAATTATTTATATAATTCAGATCACAATGAACCAAGTGCATAGGATAATTTTTTTTGGTGAAATTCCAGCTTTAACCGGTTCCAATCCCATGTTCTAGTATCATCCAATAGCCAATACCATGTAAATGCTCCCCCCCAAATATGAAAGGAATACTTTCTTCATAACTCCATATTTGGATAGACGTGCAAGATTAAACAATCCACAAATTTCATCTATATAGATAAAGTGCATATCAGATGTATTGTTCCATCTCCTACATAAGGATTAGCTAGTACTTTCTCTAACATACCCAAGGGAATATCATAATAAATATTTTTACTAGATTCAGTAGGTTGAGGAGCAATTCTTATTGTTTTCGAATGAGGTGAAGATACCCCAAACAAGGCCTCAAAGGATTGTTTTCCATTCTGACAAGTGACAGTAAATTTCAGCACATAATAAAAATGTTTCCTTACCAAAGGTGCTTCACTGCCCGACAACGGTGCCAGAAAAAAAGTCTTGATGGCCCACAAGTATAGGGGATCAATCGTAGTCCTTTTGATACGTAAGAGTGTTGAACCCAACGAGGAGCTGGAGGAAATGATAAGCGATTTTTAGCAAGGTATTCTCTACAAGTGCTAAAAGTAGCGGTAACAGATAGTTTTGTAGCAAGGTAATTTGTAACAAGTAACAAGTAGCAATAGTAATAAAGCTACAGAAAGGTGGCCCAATCCTTTTTGTAGCAAAGGACAAGCCGAAACTTTCTCTTATAATAAGCAAAGCGTTCTCGAGGACACATGGGAATTATCATCTAGTCACTTTCATCATGTTTATATGATTCACGTTCGCTACTTTGATTATTTGATATGTGGGTGCATGATGCTAGGGTGCTGTTATTACTTGAACAAGCAACCCACTTATGGTTGCCCCCTTTCACAAGCATCCACAACTACGGAATAAGAATTAAGATAAATCTAACCATAGCATGAAAAATATGGATCCAAATCATGAAGAAAATATGCCCTAGAGGCAACAATAAAGTTTCTATTTTATATTTCCTTATTCATGATAAAGGTTTATTATTCATGCTATAATTGTATTGATCAGAAACTGAAATACATGTGTGAATACATAAACAAATACTATGTCCCTAGTAAGCTTCTACAAGACTAGCTCGTTGATCAAAGATGGTTAAGGTTTCCTAACCATAGACATGTGTTGGCATTTGATAATGGGATCACATCATTAGGAGAATGATGTGATGGACAAGTCCCATCCGTTAGCTTAGCATATGATCGTTCAGTTTATTGCTATTGCTTTCTTAATGTCAAATACATATTCCTTCGACTATGAGATTATGCAACTCCCGGATACCGGATGAATACCTTGTGTGCTATCAAACGTCACAACGTAACTGGGTGATCATAAATATGCTCTATAGGTATCTTTGAAGGTGTTTGTTGAGTTGGCATAGATCGAGATTAGGATTTGTCACTCCGTGTATCGGAGAGGTATCCCTGGGCCCTCTCGGTAATACACATCATAAGAAGCCTTGCAAGCAAAGTGAATAAGGGGTTAGGTGCAAGATGAAATATTACGGAACGAGTAAAGAGACTTGCCGGTAACGAGATTGAACTAGGTATGAAGATACCGATGATCTAATCTCGGGCAAGTAACATACCGACAGACAAAGGGAATTACATATGTTGTCATGAAGTTCGACCAACAAAGATCTTCATAGAATATGTAGGAGCCAATATGGGCATCTAGGTTCCGCTATTGGTTATTGACCGGAGAGGTGTCTCGGTCATGTCTACATAGTTCTCGAACTCGTAGGGTCCGCACGCTTAACGTTCGTTGACGATATAGTGTTATATGAGTTATATGATTTGGTGACCGAATGTTGTTCAGAGTCCAGGATGAGATCATGGACATAATGAGGAGCTCTGGAATGGTCCAGAGGTAAAGATTGATATATAGGACGATACTATTTGGAGACCTAAAGAGTTTTGGAGTGCACCGCGTAGTCATCGGATCGCCGGAAGGGGTTCCGGACACCCTCGGGAGGTTTATGGGTATTATGGGCCAAGGGAAGGGACACACCATTCCACAAGGGGGCTGGCACGCCCTCTCCCTGGCCGCCGTCCCTGGGGGAAGGAAAGGGGGAGGGTTGGCCCCTCCCGCCTTCCTCCCGCACACAAACATGGCGGGGGGGGGGGAGAGGGGCTCGGGGTAGGAGCCCAAGTGGGATTCGGCCCCACTTGGGGCGCCTCCTAGCTGCCTCCCCTCTCCCCCACCTATATATATGTGGGAGGGGGCGCCACACATAGCCCACCACAATCTCTTAGCCATGTGCGGTGCCCTCTCCACAGTTTCGTCCCTCGGTCATATTTTCCTAGTGCTTAGGCGAAGCCTTGCGGAGATAGCATCACCACCACCATCACCACGTCGTCGTGCTGCCGAAACTCATCAACTAATTCGCCATCTTGCTGGATCAATAAGGCGAGGGCGTCACTGAGTTGAACGTGTGCTAAACGCGGAGGTGGCGTATGTTTGGTACTCGATTGGTTGGATCGCGAAGAATTTCGACTACATCAACCGCATTACTAAGTGCTTCCGCTTACGATTTACGAGGGTATGTAGACGACATACTCTCCCCTCTCGTTGCTATGCATCTCCATGGATAGATCTTGCGTGTGCGTAGAATTGTTTCTGTTTTCCATGCAACGTTTCCCAACAGTGGCATCCGAGCCAGGTCTATGCGTAGATGATATGCATGAGTAGAACACAAAAAAGAGTTGTGGGCGGTGATAGTCATATTGCTTACCACCAACGTCTTATTTTGATTCAGCGTATTGTGGGATGAAGCGGCCCTGACCAACCTTACATGTCCATGGACATGAGACCGGTTCCACCGACTGACATGCAACTTGTTTTGCATAAAGGTGGCTGGCGGGTGTCCGTTTCTCCTACTTTAGTTGAATCGAATTTGACTACGGCTGGTCCTTGAAGAAGGTTAAAACAACAAACTTGATAATCACCGTTGTGGTTTTTGCGTAGTTAAGAACGGTTCTTGCTAGAAGCCCGTAGCAGCCATGTAAATCTTGCAACAACAAAGTAGAGGACGTCTAACTTGTTTTTGCTGGGCATGTTGTGATGTGATATGATCAATATATGATGTGATATATGTTGATGTATGAGATGATCATGTTTTGTAATATCGACAACCGGCAGGAGCCTTAGGGTTGTCTCTTAATTATTGTATGAAATGCAAACGCCATGTAATTGCTTTACTTTATCGCTATGCATTAGCAATAGTTGTAGAAGTAATAGTTGGCGAGACGACCCCGACGCAACGATGGAGATCAAGGTGTTGAGCCAGTGACGATGGAGATCATGACGATGCTCTGGAGATGGAGATCAAAAGCCAAGATGATGATGGCCATATCATTTCACATATTTTGATTGCATGTGATGTTTATCCTTTATGCATCTTATTTTGCTTAGAACGGCGGTAGCATTATAAGATGACCCCTTCACTAAATTTCAAGATAAAAGTGTTGTCCCCTAGTATGTGCCGTTGCCAAAGTTCATCGTTTCAAAGCACCTCGCGATGATCGGGTGTGATAGACTCTAAGTTCACATACAACGGGTGTAAGACAGTTTTGCACATGTAGAATACTTGGGTTAAACTTGATGAGCCTAGCATGTACATACATGGTCTCAGAACACTGGAGACCGAATGGTCGAACGTGAGTCATATATATAGTAGATATGATCAACCTAGAGATGTTCACCATTGATGACTACTCCATCTCACATGATGATCAGACATGGGTCAGTTGATTTGGATCATGTATCACTTAGATAACTTGAGGGATGTTTATTTAAGTGGGAGTTCATTAGTAATTTGATTAACTGAACTTAATTTATCATGAACTTAGTCTTGATAGTTTTGCATATCTATGTTGTAGATCAATGGCCCATGCCACCGTTCCCCTGAATTTTAATGCATTCCTAGAGAAAGCTAAGTTGAAAGATGATGGTAGAAAATACATGGACTAGGTCCGTAACTTGAGGATTATCCTCATTGCTGTACAGAAGAATTATGTCCTTGATGCATCGCTAGGTGACAGACCTGCTGCAGGAGCTACTGCAGATGTTATGAATGTTTGGCAGGCTCGATCTGATGACTACTCAATAGTTCAGTGTGCCATGATTTACGGCTTAGAACCGGGACTTCAAATATGTTTTGAACTTCATGGAGCATATGAGATGTTTTAGAGTTGAAGTTAATATTTCAAGCAATTTCCTGGGTTGAGAGATATGAAGTCTCCAACAAGTTCTATAGCTGCAAGATGGAGGAGAACAGTTCTATCAGTGAGCACATACTCAAAATGTTTGGGTATCATAACCACTTGACTCAGCTGGGAGTTGATCTTCTAGTTGATAGTGTTATTGACAGAGTTCTTCAATCACTGCCACCAAGCTACAAAGGCTTTGTGATGAACTATGATATGCAAGGGATGAAGAAAACGATTCATGAGCTCTTCGCAATGCTTAAAGCCATGGAGGTAGAAATCAAGAAGGAGAATTAAGTGTACAAGACCACTAGTTTCAAGAAAAAGGGTAAGGGAAAGAAAGGGAGCTTCAAGAAGAATGGCAAGAAAGTTGTCACTCTCGGGAAGAAGCCCAAAGCTGGACCCAAGCCAGAAACTAAGTGCTTCTAGTGCAAAGGGAATGGAAGTGGAACTTCCCCAAAAACTGGCGGATAAGAAGGATGGCAAAGTGAACAAATATATTTTATATACATGTTATTGATGTGTACCTTACTAATGCTCGTAGTAGCACTTGGGTATTTGATAATGGTTCAGTTGCTCATATTTGTAACTCGAAATAGGAGCTGCGGAATAAACGAAGATTGGCTAAGGACGAGGTGACGATGCACGTTGGGAATGGTTCCAAGGCCGATGTGATCGCCGTCGGCACACTACCTCTACATCTACCTTCAGGATTAGTTTTAGACCTCAATAATTGATATTTGGTGCCAGTGTTGAGCATGAACATTATATATCGATCTTGTTTATTGCGAGACGATTATTCATTTAAATCAGAGAATAATGGTTGTTCTATTTATATGAGTAATATCTTTTATGGTCATGCACCCTTAATGAATGGTCTATTCTTGTTGAATCTCGATCGTAGTGATACACATATTCATAATATTGATGCCAAAATATGCAAAGTTGATAATGATAGTGAAACATACTTGTGGCACTGCTGTTTAGGTCATATTGGTGTAAAGCGCATGAACAAACTCCATGCGGATGATCTTTTGGAATCACTTGATTATAAATCATTTGATACTTGCAAACGATGCCTCATGGGCAAGATGACTAAAACTCTGTTCTTCGGAACAATGGAGCGAGCTAATGACTTGTTGGAAATAATACATACCTATGTATGCGATCCGATGAGTGTTGTGGCACGTAATGGGTATCATTATTTTCTGACATTCGCAGATGATTTGAGTAGGTATGGGTATATCTACTTGATGAAACACAATTATGAAACATTTGAAAAGTTCAAACATTTTTGGAGTGAAGTGGAGAATAATCATACAAATAAAATAAAGTTTCTACGATCTGATCGCTGAGGCGAATATTTGAGTTACGAGTTTGGCCTTCATTTAAAACAAAGTGGAATTGTTTCACAACTCACGCCACCTGGAATACCACAACGTAATGGTGTGTCCGAACATCGTAACCATAGTTTATTAGATATGGATGTCTCTTACCAATTTACCACTATCATTTTGGGGTTATGCATTAGAGACAACCGCATTCACATTAAATAGGGCACCATCTAAATCCATTGAGAAGACACCATATGAATTGTGGTTTGGCAAGGAACCTAAGCTATCATTTCTTAAAGTTTGGGGATGCGATACTTATGTCAAAAGGCTTCAACCTGATAAGCTCGAACCTAAATCGAAGAAGTGCGTCTTCATAGGATACCCTAAGGAAACTATTGGGTTCACCTTCTACCACAGATCCGAAGGAATGATCTTTGTTGCCAAGAATGGATTCTTTCTAGAGAAGGAGTTTCTCGTGAAAGAAGTGATGTGGGAGGAAAGTAGAACTTGATGAGGTAATTGTACCTTCTTTCGAATTGGAAAGTAGCACATCAAATAAAACCGTTCACGTGATGCCTACACCAACTAGAGAGGAAGCTAATGATGATCATCATGAAACTTCAGATCAAGTTATTATTGGACCTCGTAAGTCAACCAGAGCATGTTCCGCACCAGAGTTGTACGGTAACCCTGTCTTGGAAGTTATGTTATTAGACCATGGCGAACCTACAAACTATGAGTAAGCTATGATGAGCCCAGATTTTGATAAATGGCTTGAGGCCATGAAATCTGAGATAGGATCCATGTATGAGGACAAAGTGTGGACTTTGGTGGACTTGCCCCTTTGGTGGACTTGCCCGATGATCGGCAAGCCATTGAGAATAAATGGATCTTCAAGAAGAAGACTGACACTGATGGTAATGTTACTGTCTACAAAGCTCGACTTGTCGCAAAAGGTTTTTGACAAGTTCAAGGGGTTGACTATGATGAGACTTTCTCACCCGTAGCGATGCTTAAGTCTGTCTGAATCATGTTAGCAATTGCCACGTTCTATAATTATGAAATCTAGAAAATGGACGTCAAAACTGCATTCCTTAATGGATTTCTCAAAGAAGAGTTGTATATGATGCAACCAGAAGGTTTTGTCGATCCTAAAGGTGCTAACAAAGTGTGCAAGATCCAGCGATCCATCTATGGACTTGTGCAAGCATCTCGAAGTTGGAATATATGCTTTGATGAGGTGATCAAAGCATATGGTTTTATACAGACTTACGGTGAAGCCTGTATTTACAAGAAAGTGAGTGGGAGCTCTGTAGCATTTCTAATATCATATGTGGATGACATATTGTTGATTGGAAATGATATATGATTTCTAGATATCATAAAAGGATACTTGAATAAGAATTTTTCAACAAAAGACCTCGGTGAAGCTATTTATATATTGGGCATCAAGATAGATCAAGACGCTTAATAGGACTTTCACAACACACATACCTTGATAAAGTTTTGAAGAAGTTCAAAATGGATCAGTCAAAGAAAGGGTTCTTGCCTGTGTTACAAGGTGTGAAATTGAGTCAGACAAAAAGCCCAACCACTACAAAAGATAGAGAGAAAATGAAAGTCATTCCCTATGCCTCAGCCATAGGTTCTATCATGTATGCTATGCTGTGTACCAAACCTGATGTGTGCCTTGCCGTAAGTTTGGCAGGGAGGTACCAAAGTAATCTAGGAGTGGATCATTGTACAGTGGTCAAGAGCATCCTGAAGTACCTGAAAAGGACCAAGGATATGTTTCTCGTTTATGGAAGTGACGAAGAGCTCGTCATAAATGGCTACGTCGATGCTAGCTTTGACACTGATCGGGATGACTCTAAGTCACAAACCGGATACATATTTGTATTGAATGGTGGAGCTGTCAGTTGGTGCAATTCCAAGCAGAGCGTCATGGCGGGATCTACGTGTGAAGCGGAGTACATAGCTGCTTCGGAAGCAGCACATGAAGGAGTCTAGATGAAGGAGTTCATATACGATCTGGGTGTAATACCCAGTGCATCGGGTCCAATGAAAATATTTTGCGACAACACGGGAGCAATTGCATTGGCAAAGGAATCCAGGTTTAACAAGAGAACCAAACACATCAAGAGATGCTTCAACTCCATTTGTGTAAACGTCAAGGATGGAGACATGGAGATTTGCAAAATACATAAGGATTTGAATGTAGTAGACCCATTGACTAAGCCTCTTCTGCAAGCAAAACATGATCATCACCAAGACTCCATGGGTGTTAGATTCATTACAATGTAATCTAGATTACTGACTCTAGTGCAAGTGGGATACTGAAGGAAATATGCCCTAAAGGCAATAATAAAGTTGTTATTTTATATTTCCTTATTCATGATAAAGGTTTATTATTCATGCTATAATTGGATTGATCGGAAATTGAAATACATGTGTGAATAATAAACAAATACTATGTCCCTGGTAAGCCTCTACTAGACTAGCTCGTTGATCAAAGATGGTTAAGGTTTCCTAACCATAGACATGTGTTGTCATTTGATAATGGGATCACATCATTAGGAGAATGATGTGATGGACAAGACCCATCTGAACTTAGCATATGATCATTCAGTTTATTGCTATTGCTTTCTTAATGTCAAATATATATCCCTTCGACTATGAGATTATGCAACTCCCGAATACTAGAGGAATACCTTATGTGTTATCAAACGTCACAACATAATCGGGTAATCATAAAGATGCTCTACAGGTATCTTCGAAGGTGTTTGTTGAGTTGGCATAGATTGAGATTAGGATTTGTCACTCTGTGTATCAGAGAGGTATCTCTGGGCCCTCTAGGTAATACACATCATAAGAAGCCTTCGAAGAAAAGTGACTAAGGGGTTAGTTGCAAGATGACTTATTATGGAACAAGAAAACAGACTTGCCGGTAATGAGATTGGACTAGGTATGAAGATACCGACAATCGAATCTCACATAAGTAACATACCGACAGACAAAGGGAGTTACGTATGTTGTCATAAGGTTAGACCGATAAAGATCTTCATAGAATATGTAGGAGCCAATATGGGCATCCAGGTTCCGCTATTGGTTATTGACCGGAGAGGTGTCTTGGTCATGTCTACATAGTTCTCGAACCCGTAGGGTCCGCACGCTTAACGTTCATTGACGATATAGTGTTATGTGATTTGGTGACTAAATGTTGTTCGAAGTCCCGGATGAGATCATGGACATGACTAGGAGATCCAGAATGGCCTGGAGGTAAAGATTGATATATAGGATGATACTATTCGGACACCGAAGAATTCCGGAGTGCACCGCGTAGTCGTCGGATCGCCGGAAGGGGTTCTGGACACCGCCAAGAGGTCTATGGGCCTTATGGTCCTAGGGAAGGGACACACTAGCCCACATGGGGGCTGGTGCGCCCCCTCCCTGGCCGTCGGCCCCAGGGGAAGGAAAGGGGGAGGGTTGGGCCGTCCTGCCTTTCCTCCTCATGTGAGAAAGGAAAAGGGGGGCGCCACCTCCCCCTGCCTTCCGCCCGCACACAAACATGGCAGGGGCCGTGGCTAGGGGCAGGAGCCCAAGTGGGATTTAGCCCCACTTGGGGCCCCTCCTGGCTGCCTCCCCTCTCCCCCTTATATATATGTGGGAGGGGGCACCACACATAGCCCACAACAATCTCTTAGCCGTGTGCAATGCTCCTCTCCATAGTTTCGTCCCTCACTCATATTTTCATAGTGCTTAGGCAAAGCCCCGTGGAGATAGCATCACCACCACCGTCACCATGTCGTCGTGCTGGCTGAACTCATCCACTACTTTGCTGTCATGCTGCCGGAACTCATCAATAATGCGAGGACGTCACCGAGCTGAACATTTGTTGAACGCGGAGGTGCCGTACATTTGGTATTCGATTGGTTGGATAGTGAAGAAGTTTGACTACATCAACCGTGTTAGTAAATGCTTCCGCTTACGGTCTACGAGGGTAAGTAGACATACTCTCCCCTCTCATTGCTATGCATCTCCATGGATAGATCTTGCGTCTGCATATAATTTTTTTTGTTTTCCGTCCAACATTTCCCAACAAAGCAGCCCCTTACGGAATAACTTATAACTAGGGTTTAAGCTTTTGTCACTCTAGCAACCCGTCATCTACTTATTACTCCGCAATGCCTTCACTTAGGCCCAAGTTGTTGGGGAACGTTGCATGGGAAACAAAAAATTTTCCTACGCTCACCAAGATCAACCTAGGAGATGACCGTCTACGAGAGGAGAGATTGGATCTACATACCCTTGTAGATCGCTAACCGGAAGTGTTAAGAAACGCGGTTGATGTAGTCAAACATCTTCGTGATCCAATCATGATTCGTCCCGCGAACTCCTGATCCAAGTGCCGAATGGACGGCACCTCCGTGTTCAACACACGTGCGGCTTGATGACGCCTTCAGCTCCTCGATCCAGCGAGCAATGGTGAAGTAGTAGCTCGATTCCTATGGCAGCACGACAGCGTGGTGGCGGTAGTGGTGGAAGAATCTCAGTAGAGCTTCGCTAAGCGCTACAGAGAGGAATAGGGATGCGAGGGATAGGAGAGCAGTGCCGTGGCACGAATAGATCTGTATAGGTGCGGCTGCCCTCTCTTTACCTCTCTATATATAGGAGAAGGGAGGACGGGGTGGCACCCCTAGGGTTTCCCCTAAGGGGGCGGCAGCCAGGGTAGATGGGATCTCCCCTAGGGAAACCCTAGGGTGACTTGCCCCCCAAGCCAGGTGGAGGCTTGCCTCCCAAGCCAGGAGGCGCCCCCACCTTCCAAGTTCACGGGATGGGGTAAGAGGGGCGCTCAACCCCTTAGTGGGCTGGTTTTCCCCCTCCCCTTGGCCCATGAGCCCCCCCAACACTTGCCGCCCCCCCCGAAAGCCCTTTCGGTGATGTTGGTCATCACCCAGTACCCCTTGAACAATTTCGGACTGCAATACCATTCGTCCAATATATTGATCTTCACCTCCAGACCATTCCGGAGTTCCTCGTCACGTCCGGGATCTCATCTGGGACTCCAAACAACCTTAGGTAACCACCATAGTGACTCAACTATACTTATATCGTCACCAAACGTTAACTGTGTAGACCCTGCAGGTTCGAGAACTATGCAGACATGATCGAGACACCTCTACGGTTAATAACCAATAGTGGGACATGGATGCCCGTATTGGTTCCCACATATTCTATGATCTCATCGGTCGAACCTTGATGTCAAGGATTTAGCTAATCCCGTACATAGTTCCCTTTGTCTATTGGTATGTTACTTGCCCGAGATTCGATCGTTGGTATCTCTATACCTAGCTCAATCTCATTACCGACAAGTCTCTTTACTTGTTTCGTAATACAAGATCCCGTGGCTAACTCATTATCCATATTGCTTGCAAGCTTCTTGTGATGTTGTATCACCGAGAGGGCCCTGAGATACCTCTCCATCATACGGAGTGACAAATCCCAGTCTTGATCCTTGCCAACTCAACAGACACCCTCAGAGATACCTGTAGAGCACCTTTATAGTCACCCAGTTATGTTGCGATGTCTGGTACACAGAAGGCACTCCTCCGGTGTAGGTGAGTTGCATGATTTCATGGTCATAGGAACATATACTTGACATGTAGAAAAATGATAGCAATAAACTTGATACAATCATATGCTACGTTCGTAGTTTGGGTCTTGTCCATCACATCATTCTCCTAATGATGTGATCCCGTTATCAAATGACAACTCATGTCCATGGCTAGGAAACCATAGCCATCTTTGATCAACGAGCTAGTCCGGTAGAGGCTTACTAGGGACATGTTGTTGTCTATGTATCCACACATGTATTTGAGTTTCCGACCAATACAATTCTAGCATGGATAATAAACAATTATCATGAACAGGGAAATATGATAATAACCAATTTATTATTGCCTCCAGGGCATATTTCCAATAGTCTCCCACTTGCACTAGAGTCAATAATCTACCCCCTCCATTCGGAATTACTTGTCGCAGAAATGGATGTATCTAGATGTATTTTAGTTCTAGATACATCCATTTTCGAGACAAGTAATTCCGAACGGAGGGAGTACTTCACATTGCCATGTGATTAACACTCATAGTTCACATCGTATGTGACTAACACCCAAAGAGTTTACTAGAGTCAATAATCTAGTTCACATCACCATGTGATTAACACTCAATGAATTCTTGGGTTTGATCATGTTATGCTTGTGAGAGAGGTTTTAGTCAACGGGCCTGGAACGTTCATATCCGCATGTACTTCGTAAATCTCTATGTCATATTGTAGATGCTGCTACCACGCTCCACTCGGAGCTATTCCAAATGGTTGCTCCACTATACGTATCTAGTTTGCTACTCAGAGTCATCCAGATAGGTGTTAAAGCTTGCATCGACGTATCCCTTTACGTCGTACTCTTTATCACCTCCATAACCGAGAAACATTTCCTTATTCCTCTAAGGATAATTTTGACCGTTGTCCAGTGATCCACTCCTGGATCACTCTTGTACCCCTTTGCCAGACATGTGGCAAGGCACACATCATGTGTGATACACAACATGGCATATCGTATAGAGCCTATTGCTAAGGCATAGGGGACGACCTTCATCCTTTCTCTTTCTTCTGTCGTAGTCGAGCTTTGAGTCTTACTCAACTTCACACCTTACAACTCAGGCAAGAACTCCTTCTTTGACTGATCCATTTTGAAGTCCTTCAAAATCATGTCAAGGTATGTGCTCTTTGAAAGTCTTACCAGGCGTCTTGATCTATCTCTATAGATCTTGTTGCCCAATATGTAAGCAGCCTTACCCAGGTCTTCCTTTGAAAAAATCCTTTCAAACAACCCTTTATGATTTCTATAAATTCTACATCATTTTCGATCAACAATATGTCATCCACATATACTTATCAGAAATGTTGTAGTGCTCCCACTCACTTTCTTGTAAATACAAGTTTCTTCCAAACTTTGTATAAACCCACAAGCTTCGGTCATCTCATCAAATCGTATATTCCAACTCTGAGATGCTTGCTCCAGTCCATAGAAGGATCGCAGGAGCATGCATACCTTTTAGCATCCTTAGGATTGACAAAACCATCTGGTTGTATCACATACAACCTTTCCTCAAGTAAACCGTTAAGGAAACTTTGTTTTGACATCCATTTGCCAGTTTTCGTAATTGAAAATGCAACAACTGCTAACATAATTCCAACAGACTTTAGCATAGCTATGAGTGAGAAAGTCTCATCATAGTCAACTCCTTGGACTTGTTAGAAACTTATTTGCGACAAGTCAAGCTTCATAAATGGTGACATAACCATCAGCGTCTGTCTTCTTCTTAAAGATCCATTTATTCTCAATGGCTTGCCGATCATCGGGCAAGTCCACCAAAGTCCATACTTTGTTCTCATACATGGATCCTATCTTGGATTTCATGCTCTTAGCCATTTGTTGGAATCCAGGCCCACCATCTCTTCTACATAGCTCGTAGGTTCATCGTTGTCCAACAACATGACCTCTAAGACAAGGTTACTGTACCACCCGGGAGCTGTACGTACCCTCGTCGACCTACGAGGTTCGATAGTAAATTGATATGAAGCTTTATGATAATCATCATTAGCTTCCTCTCCAACTAATGTAGGTGCCATAGAAACATCTTTCTGTGCTGCACTACTCTCTGGTTGAAGGAAAGGTTCAACAACCTCATCAAGTTCTACCTTCCTCCCACTCAATTCTTTTGAGAGGAACTCTTTCTCGAGAAGGGACCCGTTCTTAGCAACAAACACTTTGCCTTCGGATCTGAGATAGAAGGTATACCCAATCTTCTCCTTTGGGTATCCTATGAAGATGCCTTTGTCCGCTTTGCGTTCAAGCTTATCAGGCTTTAGCCTTTTCACATGAGCGTCACAGCCCCAAACCTTAAGAAACGAAAACTTAGGTTTCTTGCCAAATCATAATTCATACGATGTCGTCTCAAAGGATTTAGATGGTGCCTTATTTAAAGTGAATGTAGTTGTCTCTAATGCATAACCCCAAAACGATAGTGGTAGATCGGCAAGAGACATCATAGAACGCACCATATCCAATAAGGTTTGATTAAGACGTTCGGACACACCATTACGCTATGGTGTTCCAGGTGGCGTCAACTGTGAAACAATTCCACATTGTCTTAAGTGATTGCCAAACTCATAACTCAGATATTCTCCCACTCGATCGGATCGTAGGAATTTAATCTTCTTGTTACGATGATTCTCAACTTCACTCTGAAATTGCTTGAACTTTTCAAACGTTTCAGACTTATGCTTCATCAAGTAAATATACCTGTATCTACTCAAGTCATCGGTGAAGGTGAGAAATTAACAATATCCACCGCGCGTCAACGCTCATCGGACCACACACATCAGAATGCATGATTTCGAACAAGTCACTTGCCCGTTCCATTTGTTCCAGAAAACAGGGTCTTAGTCATCTTGCCCATGAGGCATGGTTCGCATGTGTCAAGTGATTCAAAATCAAGTGACTCGAAAGTCCATTAGCATGGAGTTTATTCATGCGCTTTACACCAATATTACCTAAGCGACAGTGCCACAAGAAAGTGGTATTATCATTACTAACTCTACATATTTTGGCATCAATGTTATGAACATGTGTATCATCACTATCGAGATTCAATAAGTATAAACCCCTTACAATGGGTGCATGACTGTCGTGGTTCTAAGTCTGACAGTAGAATGGGGGGTAGGTATGGAGAGGCAAGATCCTAGCTATGGAGTAGTTGTACACACGAGTGTTTAGCGAGTTCAGGCCCTTCTCGGAGGAAGTAACAGCCCTACGTCTCGGAGCTCGGAGGCGGTCGACTGATTTCTGTGTACATGAGTTACAGGGGTGCGAACCCTTCTACAAGTGGAGGGGGGTGGCTTATATAGAGGACGCCAGGACCCCAGCCATCCCACATAGCAGAGGATTAAAGTACATTAAGGCCGGGGGTTACTGGTAACGCCCTACTTAAAGTGTTATCATGACCATTAAGACTACTTAATTACAGACCGTTTGGATGCAGAGTAGATCCTGAACTCCTGATGGTCGAGTGGGTCTTGATGGTCGAGTGTCTTCAGGTTTGTCGAGTGTCTTCCAGCCGGTCGAGTGGAGTCTCTCTTGGTCGACTGGAAGGTAGCTTCGTCTAAGGATGTCCTTGGGCATGGTATCCTAGATAGGTCTATGACCCTACCCTAGGTACATATCCTCATCATTAGCCCCCGAATGGATCGAGGTTCGAGTGAGGAAGGAGTTGATGATTTTCTCTGACTCATTTCTTGCGCTTTGATGGTGTCA
The DNA here is from genome assembly GCF_018294505.1 of Triticum aestivum. Classification (NCBI taxonomy): domain Eukaryota; kingdom Viridiplantae; phylum Streptophyta; class Magnoliopsida; order Poales; family Poaceae; genus Triticum; species Triticum aestivum. The sequence goes on along the minus strand of NC_057804.1, from coordinate 481,819,386 downwards.
TATCTTGGATTGGCGATTTTTCTTTCGGTGTTGGCGTCAACTTTTACTTCAGTCGCCTTGATCCATTCTTATCTTCTGTCGAGTGAACTTTTGAACTCTGGAGAACTCCCAAGCGACAGATCGCGGGAAAGATATTGTCTGACAGTCTGATCTGCTGCTAGCGGATTTTGCGGGATCCGAAATTTAGGAAGCGCGCGAAGCGGGGCGGCCCGCGGCAATCGGACGGGATAAGGCGTGGACGCCTTGATTTCCTCGCTGCCTTTTTCGCCACGTATCATGCGTGAGTGACTGTTTCGGGATGTGACAGGATCGCTCGGACCCACCCGTCAGCCACTCAGAAACGTCCTTATATAAAGCGTCGGGGGAGGGTTTTTTGAACAGTGCCCTCCCATTCTTCTCTCTTCCCTCCCTGCCTCTGCCTGCTGCACCTACTCCCAGCTCCGCCTATCCACCTCTTGCGTGCTTCGCCGGCGACAATGGTGAAGGAGAAGACGGCGGCCCTAGAGCACGCGAAGAAGGCGACGGCGACGGGGCAAGCGAAGGGGAGACCGTCCAGTCAGGGCGGATCTTCGTCGAGGTCCCGCCTGCCGAAGGGTTGGGTCCAAGGGGATTGGATCCGCTCGAGCATCACAGAGAAAGATCTCAACAACCTGGCCAATGAGGGACTGATCCCCCACGGGTCAGCGAGGCTCCCGGGGTCCGAGTGTCAACCGCAGCCGCAGGAGGGTGAGTGCGTTCTCTTAGCCACTCACGTAGATTGTGGTTTTTCTCTGCCGCCGAGTGTGTTCTTCCGTGGGTTTCTGAATTTTTTGGGGCGCAACCACCATTTCAATCCCAATTCCATCGCCTATCTTGCTGCCTTTGTGTCCATGTGCGAGAACTTCCTGGGTTGTCGACCGCACTGGGGTCTCTTCAAGCACATATTCACCTGTCGCTCACAGACAGTAAAAAAGGCGAGTCCGGATGATGAGAGGACCAAGGTTATTCAGATGTGCGGGGGTCTTGGGATTCAGTTGAGGAATAAGAGCACTTTCCCGGCCATGACCCTTCCTGAGTTGGTCAGAGGGTGGCAGTCAACTTGGTTCTACTGCCAAGACGAGTCGACGCCGGGGCAGTCGACTGGTCTCCCTCCGTTCTCCATGGACCGAGTGGACAAACCGTCTTCTCTGAAGGTGCTTCCTGAGGAGAAAGCCGAGGTGAAAATGTTGATGGAGCGCGTGGTCCAACTCGTTCGGGACGGAGTGACGGGCATGGATCTTCTGGAAGTCTTCCTTAGGCGGCGTATCCAACCGCTCCAGTACCGAGGCCACCCGATGTGGCTGTACTGCGGTACCAAAGACACTACTCGGGTCCATCCAGAAGCAGTCGACGATGCCACGCTGGAGAGGTGGGTGGCCGCCATCACAGGGAACAAGGACAACCCTCGAGGGGCTAGGAGGATCCCGCCACTCGACTGTACTTATACGCCGGACGCGGTATGGCCACTTATCCCCGATTGCGATCTTGCTTTACCCATTCTGCTTTGCCGCGAATCGGTCGATTGATCTTTGTTTTGTTGTCTGACAGGCCACCACCGAATTGTACTCGATGCCCAATGGGGCGCAGACGCCGACTGAGGAGGAGGAAGGAAGCGGGGGCGAAAGCCCGGAGGAGTGGGATTCGGATGCTGATGACGACGACGAGGGTGATGAATCTGGTGAGGAGGAAGAAGAGGAGGAGGAGGAGGAAGTTGCACCTCCCCGCTCAGAAAGACGCTCGAAGCTTGCTCATGATCCTGCGACTGAGCGGGGTAAGGGGGTCGCAACCGCTTCCCAGTCGACCAAGCGCCCTCGGACTACTTCTCCGGCGCCGATTGAGAAGGCTCCGAAGCAATCTCGAGTGGTGCCATCGAAGCCTGCAAAGGTCTTGCCGAAGATGAAGATGGTGATCCCCACTATCTCAGGGTAATGGTAGTTTTGAGCTTTCCCTGTTTCATGAACTTGTTCTTGGTCGACTCATGGGCCAATCGACTGACTTTTGGAACTACAGCGCTGCTACTTCTGACACTTCGGCGAGGGCCGAAGACCATGAGATGGAGGATGCTGCAACCTCGAAACCTGGTATGACTCTTGTGCTGCCGTTTTCAGTCGACTGACTTATTATCTCTAATTTTGATTCTTTCTGCAGTTTCCTCTAACATTGTTATTGACCTTCCTGACGACGACGACGAAGAACCACCACGGCTGAGGAGAAGCAAGAAAACATCTGCTGGCAAGGCGACTCAGGATGTGCCGGCACCCGAGACGTTGGTCGTGGAGGGGGACAATGTCACTCGACTCACCGTAACCTTCGCGGTGCCGTTGACGAGTGTTCGCCCTTCGTCGTCGAGTGCTGCTCAACCCTCGCTTTTCTCCACCTACCCCGTTCCATAAGACCAAGCTAGTGCTGCTAGAGAAGTGATACGCCAAGCGGGGGTCATGATGGAGCAAGTGAAGGCGATACGAGAAGCTAGCCAGACAGCCTATGACGCCAGTTCGGCTCTTCAGAGTAATGTTCAGGTCAGTCGGTCACTGCCTGTTCTGTTAGGATATGATATCTGTAAACTCTTCTTTCTGCAATTCTTAGAGTTTGTCCTACACCCACTAGGTGTGTTGATTGAAATTCTGGACTAGTGGGGGCACGCTGAGTGCACCCACTGGGTGTAGTCCCCAAGGCTATGGTCGACTGCTGGCAGTCGACTATAGTCTTTATGTCTTACGTTTTTACCTTACTCGACTAGGTCGAATAGATTCATAGACCGGTGGGGGCACGTTGAGTGCACCCACTGGGTGTAGTCCCCGAGACTGTGGTCGACTGCTTGCAGTCGATTATAGTCTGAAGAACACCTCCATTTTTTTTGTTGTCGGTCGACTGGTCGACCCTAACTGATGAAACTAGTGGGGGCACACTGAGTGCACCCACTGGGTGTAGTCCCCGAGACTATGGTCGAATGTTGGCATTCGGCCGTAGTCTTAGAAACACTATGATTTTTCCTTACTCACTCGGAAGTGAATTGTCTTTGACATCTGTCGATTGGTTCTTCGTAGAAATCCTGTGACCTTGCGGCTCGTTATACTGAGTTGGAGAACAAACACATTCAGCTCGAGCTCGATCTGAAACTGGCCCAAGAGAACTTGACGAAGGCGAAGGAGGAAGCTAAAGGTATGCTTGGTGAGGCCTCTGACGACTGCCTTTGCCTCTCACTTGTTTCCGAATCTAATCTCACTGTAACTTTGTAGGCAAAGTGAGGGATGCCCTGAAGAAACAAGAGCTTGACTTGGCTGAGATGCAAAAAACTGCTTTAGAGAAGACCAGGCTAGCGGATGAGAAGCTGGCTTCTGTGACTAAGCTTGAAGAATAAAACACCAATCTGAAAGCTGCTCTTGATGCTGCCAACCAGGAGGTCACTCGACTGAAAAGCGACATGACCACCCTGCATGACAAGGCCAGTGAGTTGAAGAGAAAGAAGAATGATCTAGAGGCTTATCTGGGTGGACTCGCCAAGAAGTTGTTCCTCATGCTTGAAGGTAATCCTTTGTATCAAAAAAATATTTTACTTGTGACCTCCGAATGTTTGTCTTGACTCAGTGGTTGTGCTTGCAGAATTTTGTCAGAACTTTGAAGAGGAGACTGGTCGGCTGGAAGTAAACCTGGACCCCATCAACTCTCCTATGAAAGATGAAGTCGCCATGAACGTGCTCCGACTTGAATCTCGTGTTGCTGCCGTCATCGATTATCTCGCAATGCTGAAAGTTGCAACTTCCCGCATCGACACAACACTCTGGCCAAGAGAGACACTCCAGAACGACCTCGAGTCTCTGATGACTTGACTGAACGAGGTCCCAAGTCGAGTGCAGGAGTGGAAGAAGTCTTCAGCCAGGTGCGGCGCGGATGTTGCTCTGTCTCTGGTCCGCGTTCATTGCAAGGATGCACGAGAGGACAAGCTGGTGGCTCTTAGGGTGGCCAACACCAAGAAGCACGATTTCAGATCTTTCATGGAGACTTTCATTGCCGCTGCCACTCGGATTGCAGATGGAATTGATCTGGACGAGTTTGTGGCACCTTCCAGCCCTCCACAGGAGGGGTAAAATACTTCAGAGCTTGATACTTTAAATTTGCCTCGGTATGCCGAGTGAGTTTTTGTAACCGACAAACCTTAACAGGCCTAGTGCCTGAGCACTTTCGGTTCCGTTAGGTGTTATCCGAACTTGGGTTCGTCGCTGAATATGCTTGCATTTGGTTTGAGGCGTCTTTTGCAGGTTAAAGCAAAGCGCTTATTGCCATCGGCTTGCATCCTAATTCACTTAGGCGAGTACTGGGCTGCAGCTAAGTCCCCGAGTGAGAGGTTTGCCCTCCACTCGGTAGGATTTTAGATACTTAGGCGAGCACTGGGCTGCAGCTAAGCCCCCGAGTGGGAGGTCTGCTCTCCACTCGGTAGGATTTCAGATACTTAGGCGAGCACTGGGCTGCAGCTAAGCCCCCGAGTGAGAGGTCTGCTCTCCACTTGGTAGGATTTCAGACACTTAGGCGAGCACTGGGCTGCAGCTAAGCCCCCGAGTGGGAAGTCTGCTCTCCACTCGGTAGGATTTCAGACACTTAGGCGAGCACTGGGCTGCAGCTAAGCCCCCAAGTGGGAGGTCTGCTCTCCACTCGGTAGGATTTCAGATACTTAGGCGAGCACTGGGCTGCAGCTAAGCCCCCGAGTGGGAGGTTTGCTCTCCACTCGGTAGGATTTTAGATACTTAGGCGAGCACTGGGCTGCAGCTAAGCCCCCGAGTGGGAGGTCTGCTCTCCACTCGGTAGGATTTCAGATACTTAGGCGAGCACTGGGCTGCAGCTAAGCCCCCGAGTGGGGGGTCTGCTCCCCACTCGGTAGGATTTCAGATACTTAGGCGAGCATTGGGCTGCAGCTAAGCCCCCGAGTGGGAGGTCTGCTCTCCACTCGGTAGGATTTCAGACACTTAGGCGAGCACTGGGCTGCAGCTAAGCCCCCGAGTGGGAAGTCTGCTCTCCACTCGGTAGGATTTCAGACACTTAGGCGAGCACTGGGCTGCAGCTAAGCCCCCGAGTGGGAGGTCTGCTCTCCACTCGGTAGGATTTCAGATACTTAGGCGAGCATTGGGCTGCAGCTAAGCCCCTGAGTGGGAGGTTTGCTCTCCACTCGGTAGGATTTTAGATACTTAGGCGAGCACTGGGCTGTAGCTAAGCCCCCGAGTGGGAGGTCTGCTCTCCACTCGGTAGGATTTCAGATACTTAGGCGAGCACTGGGCTGCAGCTAAGCCCCCGAGTGGGGGGTATGCTCCCCACTTGGTAGGATTTTTGAATTGGTGGCGCAGCTAGGAAGGAGAGGGTAGCAGTCGACCTGCACCTCGTCCTCCTTGTAGAACGCATGTTGTACTTGTACTTAGGCGAGTTCTTGGACTGCAGCTAAGCCTCCGAGTGGAAGGCTGGCTTACCACTCGGTAGGATTTTATTTATATTAGGCGAGTACTTGGACTGCAACTAAGCCTCCAAGTGGAAGGCTGGCTTACCACTCGGTAGGATTTTATTTATCTTAGGCGAGTACTTGGACTGCAGCTAAGCCTCCGAGTGGAAGGCTGGCTTACCACTCGGTAGGATTTTATTTATCTTAGGCAAAACGGATTTCGCAGCTAAGCCTTCGTGTGGGAGACTGACTCACCACTCGGTAGGATTTTTTTACAGACTTGGGCGAATCGGATTCGCAGCCAAGCCACCCACTGGGGGATTGTTTTGAGAGGACAAAAGAAATAACGATTACAGGGAAGATTGTAAAGCTTTCGTCTTTAATAAATATACTACAGAAGTACTTTTATTACAACTCGTCCGAGTGAATACTTAGGTGTAAAAGGGGCGGAGAAGTTCCGCGTTCCAAGCTCGGGGCTCGTCGATCTGATGCTCGACATTGTAAAGACGGTATGCTCCATTGTGGAGAACCTTGGTGACTATGAAGGGACCTTCCCAAGAAGGAGCAAGCTTGTGTGGTTTCTGCTGATCCACTCGGAGAACTAAATCTCCTTCCTGGAAGGCTCGACTCTTCACGTTTTTGGCGTGGAAGCGACGCAAGTCCTGTTGGTAAATGGTCGATCTGATCAGAGCCATCTCCCTCTCTTCCTCTAAAAGGTCGACTGCATCCTGCCGCGCTTGTTCTGCTTCTGCTTCATTGTAGAGCTCGACTCGGGGAGCATTATGGAGAAGGTCACTCGGCAAGACTGCTTCAGCCCCGTAGACCAAGAAGAATGGAGTTCTCCCAGTCGACCGGTTGGGCGTGGTCCTTAACCCCCAAAGTACTGAGGGAAGTTCTTCGACCCATGCACCAGCCGCATGCTTAAGATCACGCATCAAACGGGGTTTCAACCCTTTGAGGATCAAACCGTTGGCTCGTTCTGCTTGTCCATTCGACTGTGGGTGAGCGACTGAAGCGTAGTCGACTCGCGTGCCTTGAGATGTGCAGAAAGCTCTGAATTCTTCGGAATCGAAGTTTGACCCGTTGTCAGTGATGATGCTGTGCGGGACCCCGTATCTGAATATCAATTCTCTGATGAAGCTGACAGCAGTACCGGCATCGAGGTTCTTGATGGGTTTAGCTTCGATCCACTTAGTGAACTTGTCGACTGCTACCAGCACATGGGTAAAACCGCTTCTGCCTGTTCTCAAAGGACCGACCATATCCAAACCCCACACTGCAAAGGGCCAGACGAGTGGTATAGTCTTCAAAGCTGACGTGGGCTTGTGTGACATATTGGAGTAAAATTGGCATCCCTCGCACTTGTCGACTATCTCCTTCGCCATTTCATTCGCTCTTGGCCAATAAAATCCGGCTCGGTATGCTTTGGCCACGATGGTCCGAGAGGACGCATGATGGCCATAGGTTCCCGAGTGAATGTCATCAAGGATTATTCGACCTTCCTCTGGCGTTATGCATTTCTGACCAACTCTAGTCGCGCTTTCTCTGTACAACTGTCCCTTTATCACGGTAAAGGCTTTAGATCAGCAGACGATCTGTCGAGCCTCTTCCTCGTCCTCCGGGAGCTCTTTCTTCAAGATATACGCGATATATGGTACTGTCCAATCTGGAGTGATCACTAGAACTTCCATGATCAGGTCGACCACCGCTGGGACTTCAACCTCAGTCGGGTCCATGACACTCTTAGGTTGCGGGGCTTCATCGGTAAAAGGATCTTCTACGACTGACGGAGTGTGGATGTGTTCCAAAAACACATCACTGGGGATAGCTTCTCTCTTGGATCCTATCTTCGCCAGATCGTCAGCTGCTTGATTTTTCAGTCGGGGTATGTGGTGGAGCTCTAACCCTTCGAACTTCTTTTCGAGCTTCCTCACCGCATTGCAGTATCCAGTCATGGCTGGGCTTCTAACGTCCCACTCCTTCATCACTTGATTGACCACCAAATCTGAATCGCCATAGACCATAAGGCGACGGACGCCGAGTGAAATGGCCATGCGTAATCCATACAAGAGTGCTTCATATTCTGCTTCATTGTTGGAGGAATCAAAGTGGATCTGGAGCACATATCTGAGCTTGTCTCCTCGGGGGGAAACCAAAACGACCCCAGCACCAGAACCATTTAACATCTTAGAGCCATCAAAGAACATGGTCCAATGCTCCGAGAGGACTTGAGTCGGCTGTTGTTGCTCAATCCACTCGGCAAGGAAATCTGCTATAGCCTGGGACTTAATGGCTTTCTTTGCCTCGAATTTGATATCAAGGGGAAGGAGTTCAATCGCCCATTTAGCCACTCGACCAGTTGCATCTCTGTTGTGCAGAATTTCTGACAATGGTGCGTCGCTGACGACTGTAATGTCATGATCAGAGAAATAATGAGCAACCTTCTTCATGGTCATGTAGATCCCATATACGAGCTTCTGATAATGAGGATATCTTTGCTTTGATGGGGTCAAAACTTCAGAGAGATAATACACTGGGCGCTGAACTTTGAAGGCTTTCCCTTCTTCTTCCCGCTCGACCGTAAGTACTGTACTGACGACTTGTCCTGTGGCTGCAATATAAAGCAACAGAGGCTCTTTGCTGATTGGAGCAGCAAGCACCGGCTGGGTGGAGAGCAGAGTTTTTAGCTCGGCAAACGCTGCATCAGCTTCTGGAGTCCACTCGAACTTGTCTGCCTTCTTCATCAGTCGGTAAAGAGGCAACGCCTTTTCACCGAGGCGAGAGATGAATCGACTTAACGCGGCCAAGCATCCAGTAAGCTTCTGGACGTCGTGCACACGCACAGGGCGCTTCATTCGGAGTATGGTACCAACTTTTTCTGGGTTAGCATCGATTCCTCGTTCGGAAACGAGAAAACCGAGTAACTTTCCGCCAGGTACTCCGAATGTGCACTTTGATGGATTGAGCTTGATATCATACCTCCTGAGATTGGCAAATGTTTCAGCTAAGTCAGTCAACAGGTCGGAACCCTTTCGCGACTTGACCACGATATCATCCATGTATGCTTCCACATTCCGACTGATTTGAGTGAGTAAACACTTTTGAATCATTCTCATGAACGTGGCTCCGGCATTCTTGAGGCCGAATGGCATGGTGATATAGCAGAAGCACCCGAATGGAGTGATGAAAGCTGTTTTGATTTCGTCGGGCCCATACAGACGGATCTGATGATACCCGGAATAAGCGTCTAGAAAAGACAATCTCTCGCACCCTGCGGTCGAGTCGACAATTTGGTCGATGCGAGGGAGAGGAAAATGATCTTTCGGGCAGGCCCGATTGATATGTTTGAAATCAATGCACATACGAAGGGAATTGTCCTTTTTGGGAACCATGACGACATTGGCGAGCCACTCGGAGTGGTATATCTCTCGGATGAACTCTGCTGCAAGGAGTCGAGCCACCTCCTCGCCAATGGCTTTTTTCTTCTGAACGGCGGACCGTCGAAGATGTTCCTTAACAGGTTTTGCCTTTGAATCGACTCTAAGGCGATGCTCAGCCAGTCCCCTGGGAACACCCGGCATGTCAGCTGGCTTCCATGCGAAGATGTCCCAGTTCTCACGGAGGAACTGGATGAGCGCTTCTTCCTATTTAGAGTCGAGTGTTGTGGAAATATGGGTCGGAGCTGCATTGGGGTCAGTCGGGTGGATATGAACTGGCTTCGTCTCACCGGACGACTGAAATGCTGACTCTGTGGCGGGCTTCTTGGCCCGCAGTAAATCACTCGGATCTGCATTCTTCTTGTATCCCTCTAGCTCTACCACTGTTATCTGGTCATCCGCAATCTTTGAGCCTTTCTGAAAACACTCTTCCGCTTTCTTCCGGTTGCCAGTGACGGTGATCACGCCTTTGGGGCCAGGCATCTTTAACTTGAGGTACACATAGCATGGTCGAGCCATGAAGCGGGCGTAGGCTGGTCTTCCCAAAATGGCGTGGTAGGCGCTCTGGAAATCCACGACTTCAAATGTCAGCTTCTCTTTGCGGAAATGTTTCGAGTCGCCGAACACCACATCCAGAGCTATTTGGCCGAGTGACTCGGCCTTCTTTCCTGGGATGACTCCGTGAAAACTCATGTTGCTGGAACTGAGTCTGGACATCGGAATGCCCATTCCCTTGAGCGTCTCTGCATACAGTATATTCAACCCGCTGCCGCCATCCATCAATACCTTAGTCAGTCGAGTGCCTTCGACGACCGGGTCGACCACCAGCGCTTGCCTCCCAGGGGTGGCAATGTGAGTAGGATGGTCAGACTGGTCGAAAGTAATGGGAGTTTGCGACCATCTCAGATAGTTTGGTGTCGTCGGGGCGACCATATTGACCTCGCGGTTGATCACTTTCAGTCGACTTTTGCTCTCTACATCAGCAAAAATCATCAGAGTGGAGTTGACATGAGGGTACTCTCCATCACTGTCCTCCTTGTCCTCAGCCTTGTCCGACTCCTTCTCTTTATCTTTCGGCTGTTTCCCTTGAAACTGCTGGATTAAGAGCCGGCACTGGCGAGTGGTATGCTTTGGGTAGATGAAGTTACCCTCTTCGTCTTTCTTCGTGTGGATATGACACGGTAGATCCATCACATCATTACCTTCCTTATCTTTTACCTTCTTAGGGTTCCAAGATCCTTTGGGCTTCCCTTTGAATTTGCCCTGAGTCACGGCCAGAGCCTCTCCAGGAGCTGCTGGCTCGGCTTTCCGCTTTTGCTTCCGACTGGAGTTCCCTTTATCCGACTGACTCGGCTTGTACTTGCCGCTCCGGAGTCGGTCCTCTTCTTCGCCGTTGGCGTACTTGGTGGCTATTTCCATCATCCGACTCAGGGTCATGTCTCCAGTTCGACCAAATTTCAGGCTCAACTCTCTGTTCTTGACGCCATCCTTGAAGGCGCAAACAGCTTGATGGTCTGACACATTCTCTACAGTATGATGCAAAGTGATCCACCTCTCGATGTAATCCCTCAGTGTTTCACTCGACTTTTGTACACAAACTTGCAGCTCAGTCAATCCGGCAGGTCGCTTGCAAGTTCCCTCAAACGTCCTGACGAACACTCGAGAAAGATCTTCCCAGGTGTAAATGCTGCTAGGAGCTAATTGATTCAACCATGCCCTGGCCGAACCCTCTAGCATAAGTGGCAAATGTTTCATGGCCACCTCATCATTACCGCCACCAATCTGAACAGCCACTCGGTAGTCTTCGAGCCAAGTTTCAGGCTTAGACTCTCCGGTGAACTTACTCACCCCAGTCGCCAACCTGAAGTTGGGGGGTATCACTGCGGCTCTGATCGCTCTGCTAAAACATTCTAGACCTGAAACGTGGACTCGGCTGCTTGTGGGCATATCTCTGTCATGACCACCTCTAACAGCTCTGTTTCGGTCGACCAAACCTTGCACGATGATGGATCTAGCGTCAAAGCCTGGCTCTCTGGGGTCGACTGGAGCTCTCCGCCCAACACTGAGCTGGCGTCTGTCATCTTGCTGCCGATGGGCGTTAGACCCACTTCTCGGAGGAGGAGTGAGCACTCGACGCCCGTCATCACGATCAAATCGATCATCATAGTGGTCCCGCCGGCCTTCACGTCCCATGCGCCTCGGAGGCGACCTTGGACTGTGAGCCGACTGAACAGTATTCGCAGCGACGGATCGACTGTGAATCCTGTTACGCGACTGTGACACAGCTGAATTCTGATCTCCTGCCGCCCGGAGCAAATCTCTAATCTGCATCAAGCCTCTTCCAGCCTCTGACTGAGAGGGCTGAATTGACTCCGCTATGCGGGCTGCAGCTGCCAAATTCTGAATTGGGGTTCGATATACCTGAGTCGGTTGCGGAAAAAGCTGACGTCGGTTGGAGTTGGTCACTCGTTGACGCGCACGCTCGTCGAGTGCTCGCTGGAGGTTCTCCAGTCGAGTGCGTTCAGCCAGGTTGGCTAAACGCGCCTCTTCCAGGGCACGAGCCTCAGGAGTTTCTCCTGCAATGGGAGTATGCAGGGCATCCATGTTCCGGCAGCGAAGTTCTTCCCTCTGCTGAGAAGTGAGTGGCTCGGGCTGATACTCTTCATGGGCTTGAGCGGGGTCGCCCCCGTCGTCCATCCCGTTGTCGCGGGGGAAACCGGGTGGACTACGAGGCCTGTTGACCATCAGGACCTCCGCCGCTGGATCACTGCTATCGCACTCGGATGCAGTCTCTACGGAGCCAGTCAACAGGTCGAACATGCCATAGAGAGATTCGTCGGGCTCAATTGCCGTGACTTGGGTGGTGGCCGATTGGCGAGCCACTGCGTGTCTCACCCAGCGCTAGAGCCTCGACCGACCGGAGCGCTTGCACTAGCGGGAGACAGGGAGGGAGGACGGCGCAGGAGTCGACCGGTATGGGGTTGACGGCTGCCGCAGCAAGATGCCGCAGACACACACTCGAAAGTGCGTCGCCCCGTGGACGGGGAGCGCGTCGACTTTGAGTGGTGCCTCCTGGAGCCAAGCGGAGTCGTCAGCGATGAAAGCGAGCGCACCGAGATGGATCTCGCGGCCCTCGACCAGAGCTCCGCCGGAAACCATGATGAAGGTGATCGGACAAATTGCAACTTCTCCAAAAAAGTCGCCAAGACACCTGCCCCACGGTGGGCGCCAACTGTCGTGGTTCTAAGTCTGACAGTAGAATGGGGGTAGGTATGGAGAGGCAAGATCCTAGCTATGGAGTAGTTGTACACACGAGTGTTTAGCGAGTTCAGGCCCTTCTCGGAGGAAGTAACATCCCTACGTCTCGGAGCTCGGAGGCGGTCGACTGATTTTTGTGTACATGAGTTACAGGGGTGCGAACCCTTCTACCAGTGGAGGGGGGTGGCTTATATAGAGGACGCCAGGATCCCAGCCATCCCACGTAGCAGAGGATTAAAGTACATTAAGGCCGGGGGTTACTGGTAACGCCCTACTTAAAGTGTTATCATGACCATTAAGACTACTTAATTACAGACCGTTTGGATGCAGAGTAGATCCTGAACTCCTGATGGTCGAGTGGGTCTTGATGGTCGAGTGTCTTCAGGTTTGTCGAGTGTCTTCCAGCCGGTCGAGTGGAGTCTCTCTTGGTCGACTGGAAGGTAGCTTCGTCTAAGGATGTCCTTGGGCATGGTATCCTAGATAGGTCTATGACCCTACCCTAGGTACATATCCTCATCAATGACCATAAAATATATTACCCATATAAATAGAACAACCATTATTCTCTGATTTAAATGAGTAACTATCTCGCATTAAACAAGATCCAAATATAATGTTCATGCTCAACGCAGGCACTAAATAACAATTATCCAGGTTCATCACTAATCCTGATGGTAATCGAAGAGCGAGCGTGCCGACGGTGATTACATCAACCTTGGAACAATTTCCCACACACATCGTCACTTTGTCCTTGGCTAGCCTCCGTCTATTACGCAATTCTTGCTTTGAGTTGCAAATGTGAGCAACTGAACTGGTATCAAATACCCAGGCAATACAATGAGAGTTGGTAAGGTACACATTAATAACATGTATATCATATATACCTTTGTTGATGTTGGCCCCCTTCTTGTCGGCCAGATACATGGGGCAGTTCTGCTTCCAGTGGCCAGTTCCCTTGCAATAGAAACACTCAATTTCTGGCTTGGGTCCAGCCTTCAGTTTCTTCACGGGAGGAGCAACTGTTTTGCCACCCTTCTTGAAGTTTCCCTTGTTTCCCTTGCTCTTCTTGAAACTAGTGGTTTTATTTACCATCAACATTTGATGCTCCTTCTGGATGTCTGACTCAGCGACTTTTAGCATTGTGAACAGCTCAAAGACTGGCTTGTTCATCCCTCACATGTTATAGTTCAAAACAAAGCTCTTGTAGGTAGGTGGTAGCGATTGAAGAACTCTATCAGTGACAACGTCTGGTGGGAGCTCAATTCCCAATTTAGCTAGACGGTTGTAGTACCCAGACATTCTAAGTATGTGCTCACTGACAGACCCGTTGTCCTCCATCTTGCAAGCATACAAATTATCGGAGGTCTCATATCTCTTGATCCGGGCATTTTTCTCAAACAGAAACTTCAACTCTTGGAACATCTCATATGCTCCATGACGTTCAAAACGCCTTTGAAGTCCCGGCTAAGCCATACAACATGGCGCACTGAACTATTGAGTAGTCATCAACACACGATTGCCAGGCGTTCACAACGTCCACAGTCACTGGAGGGGGTGGCGCACCAAGCGGTGCATCAAGGACATAGGACTTATGGGAAGCCATGAGGATAATCCTCAGATTACGGGCCCAGTCCACAAAGTTACTTCCATTATCTTTTAGCTTAGCTTTCTCTAGGAACACACTGAAATTCAGGGGAGCTACTACGCGAGCCATTGATCTACAACATAAATTTGCAAAGGCAACTCTAGACCATTGTTCATGATAATGAGTTCAATTAATCATATTACCTAAGAAATCCCACTCAAATCAACATCCCTCCGGTTGTCTGAGTGTAACATGATCCAAATTCACCAACCCAAGTCCGATCATCACGTGAGATGAGGTGGTTTCAATGGTGAACATCTCCATGTTGATCATATCTGCTATATGACTCGTGTTCGACCTTTCGGTCTCTTGTGTTCTGAGGCCATGTCTATACATGCTAGGCTCGTCAAGTTTAACCCAAGTGTTCTGCATGTGCAACACTGGCTTGCACCCGTTGTGTGTGAATGTAGAGTCTATCACGCGATCATCATGTGGTGCTTCGAAACGGCAAACTTTCACAACGGTGCACACTTGGGGAGAACACAATTTTATCTTGAAATTTTAGTGAGGGATCACCTTATAATGCTACCGTCGTCCTAAGCAAAATAAGATGCATAAAAGTATTAACATCACATGCAAATCATAAGTGATATGATATGGCCATCAACTTGGGCTTTTGATCTCCATCTCCAAAGCACCGGCATGATGTCCATCATCACCGGCATGACACCATGATCTCCATCATCATTATCTCCATCATCGTGTCACCATTGGGGTTGTCACGCCAACCATGCTTCTACTACTATTGCTACCGCTTAGCTATAAAGTAAAGCATTACATAGCGCTTAATTATTGACACACAGGTCATACAATAATTAAAGACAACCCTATGGCTCCTGCCGGTTGCCGTATGCATCGAAATGCAAGTCGATATAAACTATTACAAACATGATCATCTCATACATCAAATATATCTCATCATGTCTTTGGCCATATCATATCACAACAAACCCTGCAAAAACAAGTTAGACATCCTCTAATTGTTCTCGCATGTTTTACGTGGCTGCTATGGGTATCTAGCAATCTTACCTACGCAAAGCCACAACATTGATATGCAAGTTGCTATTTAACCTTCTACAAGGATCGCCTTTATCGAATCCGATTCAACTAAGGTGGGAGAGACGGACACCCGCCAGCCATCTTTATGCAACAAAGTCACATGTCTGTCGATGAAACCGGTCTCATGTACGTGGACATGTAAGGTCGGTCCGGGCCGCTTCATCCCACAATACCGACGAATCAAGTAAAGACCAAGGAAGGAAGCAATCTGAATATCAATGCCCACAAACTCCTTTGTGTTCTACTCGTGATGTCATCTACGCATAGACCTAGCTCATGATGCCACTGTTGGGGAACGTTGCATGGGAAACAATTTTTTTCCTATGCTCACCAAGATCAGTCTAGGAGATGACCATCTACAAGAGGAGAGATTGGATCTATGTACCCTTGTAGATCGCTAAGTGGAAGTGTTAAGAAACATGGTTGATGTAGTCAAACGTCTTCGTGATCCAATCACGTTCCATCCCGCGAACTCCCGATCAAAGTGCCGAACGGACATCACCTCCGCATTCAACACACATACGGGTTGATGATGCCTTCACCACCTCGATCCAGCAAGCAATGGTGAAGTAGTAGCTCAACTCCTCTGGTAGCACGACAGCGTGGTTGTAGTGGTGGTGGAAGAATCTCAGCAGAGCTTCGCTAAGCGCTACGAAGAGGAAGAGGGATGCGAGGGAGAGGAGAAGCAGCACCGTGGCACGAATAGATCTGTATGGGTGCGGCTGCTCTCTCTTTACCTCTCTATATATAGGAGAAGGGAGGACGGGGTGGCACCCCTAGGGTTTCCCCGAACGGGGCGGCAACCAGGGCAGATGGGATCTCCCCTAGGGAAATCATAGGGTGACTTGCCCCCCCAAGCCAGGTGGAGGCTTGCCTCCCAAGCCAGCTGGAGGCTTGCCTTGCATGCCTGGAGGCGCCCCACCTTCCCACGTGGGATGGGGTAAGAGGGGATCTCAACCCCTTAGTGGGCTGGTTTGCCCCTTCCCCTTGGCCCATGAGCCCCCCAACACTTGCCGGGCCCTACAAAACCCCTTTCGGTGACGCTGGTCATCACCCGGTACCCCCGGAACAATTTCGGACTCCAATTTCAGATCTCATCTGGGACTCTGAACAACCTTCGGTAACCACCATAATGACTCAACTATATTTATATCGTCACCAAATGTTAAGTGTGTAGACCCTGCAGGTTTGAGAACTATGCAAACATTACCGAGAACCTCTGCGGTAAATAACCAATAGCGATACCTGGATGCCCATATTGGTTCCCACATATTCTACGAAGATCTCATCGGTCGAACCTCGATGTCAAGGATTCAGCTAATCTCGTATGTAGTTCCCTTTGTCTATCGGTATGTTACTTGCCCGAGATTCGATCGTTGGTATCTCCATACCTAGTTTAATCTCCTTACCAACAAGTCCCTTTACTCGTTACGTAATACAAGATCCCATGGCTAACTCATTAGTCACATTTCTTGCAAGCATCTTGTGATGTTGTATTACCGGGAGGGCCCTGAGACACCTCTCGGTCATACAGAGTGACAAATACCAGTCTTGATCATGCCAACTCAATAGACACCCTCGAAGATACCTGTAGAGCACCTTTATAGTCACCCAGTTACTTTGCGATGTTTTGTACATAGAAGGCACTCCTCCGGTGTCAGTGAGTTGCATGTGCTCATGGTCATAGGAACATATACTTGACATGCAGAAAAACGATAGCAATAAACTTGATACGATCATATGCTACATTCATATTTTGGGTCTTGTCCATCACATCATTCTCCTAATTATGTGATCCCATTATCAAATGACAACTCATGTCCTTAGCTAGGAAACCATAGCCATCTTTGATCAACGAGCTAGTCCGGTAGAGGCTTACTAGGGACATGTTGTTGTCTATGTATCCACACATGTATTTGATTATCATGAACATGGAAATATGATAATAAATTTATTATTGCCTCTAAGGCATATTTCCAACACAAGTACCATGAAGTGTCATGTAGTTGACGTTCACATGACACCACTAAAGTAAGCAATAGCATACATATCATCAAAATATTGAACGAATAGCAAATCACATGATACATATAACAAGACTTCTCCTATGTCCTCAAGAATAAAAGTAACTACTGACAAATCATATTCATGTTCAACATCAGAGGAGTATTCAATATCATTAAGGATATAATCTTCCACCAAATAAACCAACTAGCATCAACTACAAGGTGTAATCAACACTACTAGCAAGCCACATGTACCAATCTGAGGTTTTGGGACAAAGATTGAATACAAGAGATGAACTAGGGTTTGAGAGGAGATGGTGCTGGTGAAGATCTTGATGAAGATTGGTCCTCCCATGGCTAGAGGATCATTGGTGATGTCGATGGCTTTGATTTCCACCTCCTGGAGGGAAGTTTCCCTGGCGGAATAGCTCCGTTGGAGAGCAAAAGTGCTCTTGCCCAGCTTTTGCCTCGAGATGCCAACGCTTTGTCCCGAAAGTCTTCTTATTTTTTTTAGGGAAAATAGCCTCATATAGCAAAAGATGGGCATCAGAAGCCTGCTAGGGGGCCCACGAGCTCTATGGGCGCACCCAAGGGGTAGGGCATGCCCCCTGAGCTCATCGCTCCATGGTGGCCCCCTCCTGGTATTTTTTCGCCAATAATTTTTATATATATTCCAAAACAATTCCCCGTAAATTTCCATGCCATTTGGAGTTGTGCAGAATAGCTATCTCTGCTGTAGCCTTTTCCGGTCCAGAATTCTAGCTGCCGGCAATCTCCCTCTTCATGTGAAACATGCAAATAAGAGAGAAAAGGCATAAGAATTGCATCATAAAGTTTAATAATGACCCAAAATATAATAAATAATAGTAGGAAAACATGATGCAAATGGACATATCAGGAATGCACAAGGTCTTCAAGGGCTTCTTCTAGGGCTTTTAGGTACGTTCCATACTTCCCATTTGCTCCCCCTCTTAGTTATAGATATCTTTAGTTTGACACTAAGTGTGTCCAGTAGCCTCTTCGGGTGGGAGGGGGAGAAAAATACATTTAAAAAACACTGCTAGAGTACACATAACAACGCAATAACCAGTAGCTGCCGAGCCTCGAGTTGGTTTTAAGAAACCAACTTGGGGGTCGCTTAACACAATTTGGGACTAAGGATTTTATGAGAGAATATGCAGTTGCCCCCGAGACTATGGTTGGATCGAAAGAGCCAACCAGAGGATCAAAATTGTTAATAGGGTCTTAATAATCATTATTGTGTGCAGGCATCGGCTTCAGCTCCGAGCTCTAACTCCAAGGACTTAGCGGAAATGAACCATAAGCTGAAATAGCCCGAGGAGGACCTTGATCTTATGCAGAAACAAATCAAACCAGCTCCAGGTTAGCAAAAAGCCGACGCATTACTTTATTTTACATTTATCACATTTAGCTAATTTCTAATACTGAGTTGTTTGATGCCAGCTGCAACTACAGAGCTTGAGGCCATGAAGGCCGAGCTGAAAAAGGCTCGACAAGAAGCTGAACAACAAAAAGCTGCGGTGGCGAAGGCCAGCAAAAAGCTGGCCGAGGAAAGGGCGGCCCATGGGAAGGATCAGTCCCGGGTCTTGAAAGTCGAGGAGGACCTGCGGGAAGTGTATGCGCAGCAAAACAATGTTTAGGAGGACCTGAACAAAAGGGACACCAAGCTCGAGAAACTAAGCTTGGCGCACGCTAAAGTCCAGACCTAGGCCCGGGCCGATCGCGAGATGCTCCAACAAGTGAAGCAGATCGCTGCTGGTAAGACTTACTTGCTTCAGTGCATTCTCGGTCGCAATAGGTTCACCAGCTTACCCAACTCTGGCGATCCTCAGACGCCTTTGCGGATCTGCCGAAGAGTGCGTCGAATGCCGGCCGCCACTTCGGCACCCTCGAGGGTTACACCAAGCAGAAGACATTTTGGGGGCAGTTCCAGGCGCCATCACATCCTCCACTCCTCAACGAGCAGATGTAGCAACTGATGGAGCTCTATCGCGTGGCAGGTCCAGCCATGGAGGACCTCTGTGTCAACCTCTGGCCTACGGCGGCATTGCCGATCAGCTTCTTCGGTTTGGTGGCTCGGCTCCAAGACACCGCCCCCAAGCCCTTCATTGGAAGCAGTCGGCCTCCTTGGAGGGTGCTCAATGTGCCTATTCTGCCATGAATACACACTATCCTCGGATTAATGCGACCGAAGTGGCTTCATGGCCTCCGGCCGAAAAGGACCAGATTCTGAAGTAGTTTTTGGCTGAGGTGATGGAAGGTGCTCGGATCACCGATCCCCAGCGTAGTAAAAACACCATGTATTTTTAGCTTGTACTTAGGATGCCAAAATTTTAATGATGTAGGAAAAGGACAAGTTTTTTTGTTAATTTGAATGAATCTGACCTTATCATCCAATGTGTTTTATTTTGACTCATGTGCTACCATTTAATACTGAAAGTGACCACTTGTTGGCTTCCACCCCCTTCTACAGGATACAAGGGGTGTTCCTATAGCAATTTAACCCTTAGCCAACGTCTCGGTGCCCGGAAGCGGTTCATGCCGATAGAAACTAGGCAATCAGACTAAAATGGCTTTATAACTTTCACTTAGTCATAGGAGCTTGATAGTAAGGGCGAGTAACTAGCCCCTGATCTATGAAGTGTCCGTCTTTTGCTGAGGTTGAAACCATTAACCACTTCGACTCTTTCTAATAGAATCTTGTCGTTTAACACGGATGACCTCCAACGATCTTTGGTTTGACACAGTTATCGGGTCTCCGTCTAGTTTATGCTTACCAAGACAGTCAGTTTTCAGCTTTCTCCACTGAGGTGCTTTGCCATCCGAGCTGTTAGCGCAATCGCGGTGGTTCTCTGTTTACATTCTTAGCCCAACAAAGTGGAAACGTAAGAGGTAAGCATAGGGGTGGGGCAACACAACTATTGACAAAAATGATGGTTTGAAACTAGTGCATATAATGCAACATCCTAGACGCTGAAGAAACTATTTGGACTTTAATTCAGGTGTTAGATTTAATCTGAGCCCCTGACCAAGAGCTGACTATAAAAAGGTTTGTATCACGACAGTCATCTTTGGCTCAGAGGCAAGAAAGAAAAAATAACACAAATATATCCATGGTGACCACGAAGGGTCTGTTTTCTTTTAATTTATAAGGTCAAACCGTACATGCCAAGCTTAATCAAAGAAACTCTAAAAGATATAAAAAATAAGGAGGTATGGTATAGAGCAGTTTTTAGTTGGGATGCAAACATCCGCGAATAGTCCTGCCACACGTCTACACCTCCGTGCTATCGAGCAGCCATACCTCGTCCAATCCAAGTTATAGAAAGGTTACTTGCTACCAACAGTTATAATGCATGACGCTTTCGACTAGTGGGGCGATTGCGCCAAGTAGCCATGTTTGGGCAGGTTTATGCTGTTAGCTCAAAAATCTGTCCTGGTGGGCCTGAGATAACACCTAGATAATAACCAGGATGGATACATGCCACTGTTCGGTTTAAGCCGAGCAATGTGCCTATTTTGTGATGTTCCACAGTCCGCACGGTATTTTAAGTACAAAGTTATGAACCCGAGGCATGGTATTTTAGTCCTCGGTTAGCACGAGAGGGTTGTGGAACACGTACCCCTATATGAGGGTACGATCTGCAACTGGGAGGTTGAAGAGGCACTTCAGATGCGCTTCGATGAGTACTTCTCCTACAATTCAGTGAGGGCCATGGATGCCTCCTCGGCTGTCAAAGCTAGGGTTTGCTCCTCCGTACGCAGGGATCGTTCGGTGTTACCATTAACTATAATAACATCGTTGGGTCCTAGCATCTTGAGTTTTAAATACGCGTAATGCGGGACAATGTTGAAATGGGCGAAAGCGGTTCCTTCAAGCACTGCGTGATAGCCACTACGGAAGAGGACTATGTTGAAGATCAAGTCTTCGCTTTGGAGGTTTTCGGGAGAGCCTAAGACTACTTCCGGTGTTACTATCCCCGTGCATTGTGCTTCCACGTCCGGAATGACACCCTTGAAGGTGGTGTTGTTGGGCTTGATCCTTAATGGGTCGATGCCCATCTTGCTAATCGTGTCAACATCGATAAGATTTAAGTTGTTGCTGCCGTCGATGAGGACACGGGTTAAGTGAAACCCATCGATAATGGGATCCAGGACCAAAGCCGCCAACCCTCCATAACGAATATTGTTCGGGTGGTCACTTTTATCAAAGGTGATCGGACAAGCCGACCACGGGTTGTACTTTGGGGCAACAGGCTCTAAGGCATAGATGTCTCGAAGCGCGCACTTTTGTTCCTTCTTTGGGATGTGGGTGACATAAATCATATTCACATCTTTAACTCGGAAGGGAATTGTTTTTGGCCCCCATTGTTGGGCCTCCGAGGTTCATCCTCGTCCTTCCTGCAGGACTGGATCTTGCTCTGGCCTTCGACCATGACCTCCTTAGCCTGCATGATTACCTAGCAATTGTTGTTGGTGTGGCTGGCCGGCTTCTCCGAAGTGACATGAATCTTGCAAGGCATGTCAAGAATTTTGTCGAGCGTGCTAGGACCGTCATTGTTCCCTTTAAAGGGCTTCTTTTCCTATTCGGTATTGGCGTTGCTGAACCCAACGTTTACCGCCGCGTCTTCGACATCGCTGCTGCTATTTTTATGCCAATACTTCTTTTTGTTGTGCCTGGGCTTGGCATTGTAATCATGGATTTCCAAGGTGCCAGCTATGCCACCATGAGAGTTGCAAGCCAGTCTGCTGTCCTCGCCCGTGCAAAAGCGGGTCCTCAGAGATGTGAGGGCTACTGTTAGGGATATAACTACTGGGTATGACCCGCTCATTCATGCTACGGGAGAATTAAGATGAAGAAGCCCAGGAAGGTATGAAGATGGCGGTTCATAAAGCAAAATTATTGAAGGCCCAAGACCCAGAGGCAACTTGAGGCCCAAAGGGATGAGCCGCCATATGTTTGACTTGTTCTATAAAGAAAGTGTTGTTAGAAACCGAGCCGATCACGTTGTGTGAGCCGATCGGGACTGAAAACCGCCAGGCTTTAACTTGTGTATATAAAGGTGAGACCCGACGGCAGGTTAACTCAGGAAACTATTGATTGAGCACTAGTTCAAGCGTATTCGTTCCTTGGTAATCGAAACACAAGCAATACAATCGAAATCAGGAGTAGGCTTTTACCTCATTGAGAGGTGCCAGACCTGGGTAAAAACTCCCCGTGTCCTTTCTCCCGTTGAACCCCTTCAAGATAACCTAGCTGCGATGGCTCCACACCTAAGTCCTTTTGCTAGGGCATCTGCCGTGTTAAATCCACGACAGTTAGCACCCACCGTGGGGCTAGAGCATGGTGGTTTCGAGTTCTTGAAGGGCAGCTTCTTAGGGATCAAGGGATACACCATGGGCCGGATGACCAAGAGTTGCCGTGGCAAAATCTACATCGATGGCGCATGGGGTCCCGAGGCCGATTCAATCGAATACGGGTACCGGGTCCCCTTCGACAGAATTTGAGTCTTCATTGGCAAGATCGGTGAGTCAGAAGCTGAGCCAGACACCTGCACCGACATCGTCGAGACTGCTCAGTGCGCGCGACCCGCCAAGATTCAAGCCGCCCCCAAGCGTGCCTTTGTTGGGTTTACTCAAGGAGTGGATTTTGAGGGAGGATCTGTGTCTGGTGGAGATACATCCATCTATTCAGGCGATGAGTCCTCGACCGACGAGACCAATTCCATGTATCAATTGCAAGATGACAGGCTTGGGGGCTGTTCTGATGGCGACAATATTCTGGACCCCTGTGAGCCGCCGAGCCGGGTTGTGATCTTCATGGCTGGCACACAGCCGGTGCAAAACTCCTCAACTGTGGCAACAATGATCTCCGGTTCAGCAACTGCTACGACAGCCGGGGTAGGAGGCCCTGTGCATGCCGGCTCAAGTTCTATCTGAACTTTTGGAGGCTTTAGCGACCTTGCTGATGGTGGAGGTAACCTCGGCAAACCAGGCGCAACATAACATGGACGTTGCGAAGTTACGTGATGAGATAGCTCAAGCTAAGGAGGATCTTAATACCGAGAATACCAGGATGGCAACAGAGTGAGCCGCCTTGGAGAGGGAAGCACAACGGATTCAATTAGAAAATTTTCGCTTGAGCTTGGACCGGAATGCATCAAATGCTTTTTTTTAACAGAAGATACCAGAGTCATCTGCCTCCCAAGTTCGATGCGATAAATATCTTCAACATGCCTGGGGCAGGACCCAGTAACCCGCCCGGTGTGACCCGGGGCCCTAAAGCGCCAAGGACCAGAGCGGCGGCTCAACCCCATGTGACGAATCCGGCTCATGCTAATTTAACCCCGCATCAGCAAGTCTCCATGCCTTCGGGTCACTTCTCTAACCCGTTGGATAACATGATCGCTGCGGTGTTGCAATTGGCGGCTCTCCTGGTGACAGGCGAGAGTCCTGAGGCAGTTGAGGCTCGGAAGGCCATGGAACTTCTTCAAACGATGGTGGCTCAACAGGTGGCTTACTCTTACAGCCACGATTGGATCCACTCAACTCCTCGTCCGAGTCGAAGCTATAGCTGGCACATGGAGTCACTGGCGGTTTCGAGCAGAGAGCGGCATCGTAACCAGCCCCGTGGGCATGACCCGCCCCAGGTTGATAACCATGCTCAGTTATTGGTAGATCAAGCACGGGCTCGCCGTGAGGCAGAGCTGGCGGCTCAGCAACCTCAGTTGCCCCCTTTGACGTCCACAGAGGCTGGCGTGACCTCCTAGATGGTGGGTGTGCCATGTTTAGTGCCAGCTCTACACAATGAGCGGTTACCCAAGGACTTCAAGGGCCCTCAAAAGGTGCCTAATTATACATCAGATCAACCCCCGGAGGCTTGGATTGGAAGCTATGAGATGGCCATGGAGACGTTGGACGTCAAAGATGTTGCATGTGCTAAGTACTTCACCGTGATGCTGGATGGGACGGCTCGTACCTGGCTGAAGGGATTGCCCCCAACTCTGTCAGATCATGGGATGAATTGAAGGCGCGGTTTATTCAGAATTTCAAAGATACATGCAAGCAGCCTATGTCGATTCTTGATTTAGACACTTGTGTCCAGAGTGAGGGTGAGTCAACCGCCCACTGGGTACACCGGATCTCGGCCATTATCCACTCGTCAGACAGAATCAATGCCGGCTCAGCTGTCCTGATTTAGGAGAAAAATTGTCGTTTCCTTCCCCTCAAGTAGAACTGGAGCAGCTTAAGCACCATTGTAGTGACATGAGGGAGCTCATGGCGGCTCTTGTTAAATATGCTGATTCTGATAGCACTAAGGACCCTGAGTCTGATGAGGAGAAAGCTGGTAAGGGGAAGAAGAATGGCAATGCAAAGGGACAACAGCACAACATGGTGGGTCAAGGCAATAATGGCAAGCGCAAGCAGGCTGACAGTGGTTCAGAATTTGTGGCTAACACGTAGAGCAATAATGGCAAATGTAAGGGGAAGTCGTCAGCACCCCAGTTTGGTGGGCCAAAGTTCAACCTTGAAACAATGATGAATTAGCATTGCCCAAAGCATGGTACTCAAGATAAGCCAACCACTCATCTCTGGAAAGATTTCTTCGTCATGAGGGAGTACAGAAACTTCGGTTTTTATCAGGGTAACTAGGGCCCGCACGGCGGGTCATGATCCATCTCTCATGGATCCGGCTTTGGAGGCGGCAGCTCAAACTCTGGATTCTAGGGTCAAGGTAATCAAGGTGGTTTTAACCAGCAATCTAATCAGGGTAATCAACAGCAATACAACCGTCTGGTTATTAGAGTCATCCGAAGCAACTGAATAGTGGTCAATATCATGAGTTTCTGCAAGCGGGATCAGAATATTCACAAGCGGGCGGTGAACGCAGTTGAGCCGGTGATCCCCAAATACTTACGATGGTCAGAGCAGCCCATTGTTTGGAGCCGTGAAGATCACCCGCCCCGGGTTGATAATCCGGGTCAGCTGGCTTTGGTAGTGGCACCATAGGTTGTAGAATGTAAGTTCACTAAAGTACTCATCGATGGAGGCAGCAACATCAATTTCCTCTATTATGATACTTTTCGCCGTATGAATTTGACTGATAAGGATCTTAAGCAATCTTCTACAGCTTTTCATGGGGTGGTGTCGGTGTACTAAAGTAGGGGCACTCCTTTGTACCCCTTACTTGCGCGCGGGCAGTCAGAGCCACGGGTCGAAGCCACACTTAGCAGGGCAAAAGGGAGGAGTCGAAGCCGCAAGATGGTCAAGGAGATGCCCAGAGCCACAAACACAGAAACAATCAGCGCAACGCCAAAGAAGGCAGATGGACGAAGCAGGTTTCCCCGGCAAGACCGTTGCCAGGGCAGCCTCAGCAGCCCCGGCAAGCCCCTGCCGGGGCGGCTCGCCCACACCAGCGGAGTGAGACACCCTCGAACCCACAGTCTCCAATGCCATCAACCACGTTGGGCCAGGGCTCGGGAGGCACCTCCATGATGGCATGCAGATCTTTGTGAAGACAGAGAATATTCAAGATCAGATGGGGATTGGAAGGCAACGATCCACGACAAGATTCTTGCCGAGGAAACCCACCAGACCCCCAACAAGATCCTTGCCGGGGACGACAGCGCGCCATGGCAAGACCCTTGCCGGGCCACCCGGCAAGGCCCTTGTAGGCCTTTCCATCTCCTGTGTGCCACTGTGGCAGCCCCTTTTGGCTATAAAAGGAGGCCCATGGCATACTGGAGAGGAATTCGGCTCTTTGGAACGACGCAACCACCGTAGCTAGTTCAAGAGCTCAAGAACACTCAATACATCCACCAAAGCAGGACTAGGGTTTTACGCATCCTCGCGGCCTGAACCTGGGTAAATGATCCTTGTGCTGATTGCTAATCCTGCTCTTCTCATAGCCCTGCGCCCCAGCAACCGTAGTAGGGATTCTCGTGATCCCATAGGTGTCGTTTACCACCGACATCCTTGGCATGCCAGGTAGGGGGCGCAATTGTGAGAATCTGGTCTAGTAGTTGGCCCAGCAGTTCTTCATTGCCATGGCTCCTAAGAAGAAGACGACCACGGCGATCGGTTTGTCCGGGACCAGACTGCTAGTACCGGTGCGGACCAGTAGCGGGCTAGTCGCGGAGAGAACCCGTGGCACGGCCCGCGAACATCCACATCACCCTGGCAGTCCAGGCCTGGTGAACGGCATCATTCGTACGCCAGGCGACGAGCCACACGTCGCGAGCTCCAGTGACAGAGTCGGGCCCCTCGCAGGTGGCGCGGGGCCCTCCAAGGGCATCGTCGTGCCGCCAGACAGCGGCGCAGCAACCTCCAAGACACCAACACCGGCGCCCACGGCGCGCTCTTCTCAGGTCATGCGCGATGAGCAGCGCCGCCCTGCTGGTGACCCTGGGTGCCGCCCTGGGAAGAGTCCCATGCGCCCTTCACATGATGAGGAGGGCCAACATGCACGCCGAGGTGCTGGCGGAGGTGGCGGACGGCTGCGGGGCCGTGATGGGGCTCCTTCTAACGCAGTTAGAAGTCGAAGCGCGTCGCGGTCCACACAGCTTTCGCCGCCGCCCACGCCAGCAGAAGCCCTAGCACGCACGCAACTGCTCCTCGACTTTCCTCCCGCTGCAGAGAAGCTCGACGAATGGAGGGCCACCGTTCGGAGCCTCGTCGGCATCGCTAACAACGACGAGTTGCGGCCGGCTGGACCCGTAGGCCGTCGTTCTGTCGAGCCACCGCATGCCAGCGGAGGTCGGGCCGGAGGCGATGCGGCCACGATGCACTCCCCTCCTCCGCACCGGCCATTGCGGGTGTCGGTTGGTCGCGACGACGCATGTGATGATATCTCCATAGCATCGTCTGACCCGCGAACCCACCGCGATCATCGCCAAGTTCTTCGGGAGCGAGCTCATGAAGACGCTCGAACCACCATTGAGCGCCGGTGTGACGCGCGCCACCAGTCAGATAGATGGGTAGGGCCCACTACAGACCACCCAGCACCAGGAGGCTACGGTGGCCTACCCTACGAGGTGGGTTGTCCGGCCTTCACCCGTGAGCTATGGTAGTTCTAGTGGCCCTCCCACCGCACGTTCAAGCCCGATGTTGGCGAGAAGTACAACGACAAGACTCACCCGTTGGAGTTCCTCAACATCTACACCATCACGATGCAAGCTGCGGGGGCCCGCGACGATAAGGTGCTTGCCATTTACTTCCTGTTGGCACTCAAGCCCAATGTTATGTCATGGTTGATGCACTTGCTGGTGGACTCCATTTCTTCTTGGGCAGATCTGTGTCATGAGTTTGTTGGCGCCTTTACTGGAGGCCACCAAGCTCATGGCCAGGCGAGCGACTTGCACATCATCCCACAGAAAGAAGGAGAAAACTTGCGTAAGTACATCCAAAGGTTCAGCCGAGTGCAGTACAACATTCCCGACGTTCATCCTGCTGCCGTGATCAGTGCATTCCATCAGAATGTGCACAATCACAAGATGCGCGAGGAGCTGGCGATGAATAAGGTCAAGGATGTGGCCGAGCTTTATGTTCTAGCCGATCGGTGTGCTCGCAGTGAAGAGGGAAGGAAGTACCCTGGCGAGGACGCCGGCGCGGAAACCGACTCCACGGATGATACTGCCACCCCGGCGAAGAAGGGCCGGCGCCATAACAGGAAGCGCAAGGGCAAGACCGTGCTTGCCATCGAGGGGTCCAACAATACCGTTGCCACCAAGAAACCCAAGGCGAGCGACCCCGGCAAGGAGGTTGTCGGGTGTGTTGCTTGCCGGGCCTTGGCGGCTGTCGATAAGCCATGGGGCTCTGACAAGCAGTATTGCAAGGTCCACAACACCAAGGGCCATGACCTCCAGAACTGCCGGCAAGTGGAGCTGCTCGCTGAGAAGCAGAAAGCCGAGTATGAGCGACGAGATAAGGAGAAGGGCCAAGAGGGTGCCGAGGGATCCGGCAAGAAGCATGGCGGCCAAGGAGGCCACTGCAGCAAACATAATCAGCAGGAGAGGCCTGCCCGGGGCCGCGACAAGAAGCAGGAAGACGATGATCACAACGAGGACGATGAGTCTGGCGACCACGGGTTCCAGAAAGCCACAGAAGCCATGTGCGTCGATGGCGGCGCCTCGTTGCATACATCCCACTGCCAACTCAAGCAGTGGGCGCGTGAGATCACAGTGGTGGAGACGTCGTTCGACGCACGGAAGCCGCTGAAGTGGTCTGGCATGCCTATCATCTTCGACACCGAGGACCATCCTGACCGCACTACTGCGGTCGGGTGCTTGCCATTGTTGGTTTCACCAACAATCCACAACCTCAAGGTGACGAAGATGCTGGTTGACGGCGGGGCCGGCCTGAACTTGATCTCGCCTGTTGTGATCAAGAGGCTACAGATCCCTGATGGAGACCTCGAGGAGACGGGCACGTTCCAAGGGGTCAACCCGGGGAGGAGCCAGCCGAAGGGAAAGGTCACGCTTCCCGTGACGTTCGGAGGCAAGTTGAACTACAGGATGGAGATGATTGTCTTTGATGTAGTCGAGATTCCCTTGCCCTACAACGGGATCCTCGGCCGCCCGACACTAGCCAAGTTCATGGCGGCTTCGCATTACGCCTACAACACACTGAAGATGCCCGGGCCGATGAACATCATCACCGTCCCCTCCGACAAGAAAGACGAGTTGATTTGCGCCGACCAACTCTACCGGGAAGCAGTTGCAGCAGCTGCCGCCAAGGCTCCTGCTCCTGCCAATGGAGTACCGGGAGGGAAAAGACCGGCGATACCCCTCGCACCCACTCCGGCAAGCGCACCTCTTTGGGGTATTGCGCTCCCGTTGAGGACGTGCCAGAGAGCTCCACCGGCAAGAGCAAGAAGTCCAGAGCTGCACCACCAGAGACCAAGAAGGTGCCCGTCAAGGAGGACGGCACGGGGGGAGCTTTTACCATAAGCTCCACCGTTGACAGCAAATAGGAAAGCGAGCTCGTCACTTTCCTGCGGGCGAATGTCGACGTGTTTGCATGGCAAGCTTCTGACATCCCCGGCGTTCCCGGGGAAGTGATTGAGCACCATCTTGCTGTCTGTCCTCATGCACGGCCCGTCAAGAAGAAGGTCAGGAAGCAAGCTCTGGAGAGGCAGGAGTTCATCACGGAGGAGATCAGAAAACTAGAGGCGGCAGGCTTGGTAAGGGGGGGTGCTCCATCCAACGTGGTTGGCCAACCCGGTGGTGGTGCGCAAGGCAAACGGGAAGTGGAGACTGTGTATTTATTACACAGACATCAATAAGGCTTGTCCAAAGGATCCCTTCCCGTTACCGCGCATCGACAAAATTGTTGACTCCACGGTTGGGTGTGACCTGTTATCATTACTTGACGCCTACTTAGGGTACCACCAGATCTTCATGACAAAAGAAGACGAGGAGAAGACAACATTCATCACCCCATGTGGTACATATTGCTTTTTACGGATGCCTTTTGGGTTGAAGAGTGCTAGCTCAACCTTTGCAAGAGCAGTCCAAATTGGTTTTGAGCCCCAGC